>NC_068346.1:7785813-7986551 GCF_014633365.1 Diospyros lotus | reverse complement strand
CTCAGTTATAATCTCATTCTCATCTACTTGCTCAGGTATAACAAGAGAGAGATACAGGAAGGTGGTGAAGATGGGTCTCCTGTCTGTGTTCTTATCATACCCACAAGAGAATGTCAGCAGCAAGCTGTTCATTTAACATTCAACATGGTAGCTAGACAGACGTTTACGATTCTGAATACACATAAATTACCACAAATTTATTTATTGCAATGTAATAGAGTACTATTTGTTACATTGTCAAGAGTACAAGGATCTTGCTACAATCAGGAACAAATAAGATAAGAAACCGATGAATTGACACTAGAAGAGCTTCATGCTAAATACTTTGCTGATAGTAAAAGGTCTATCAAGTCGGAATTACAAAAGAGAATAGGACAGCAGAATCCAGTGGGAAAACATGTAATCTTACGCCATACATTTGCGATACATTCTATGCTTGGCAGTTGGCATAGCTTTCTCTCGTTATTAGTTGAGAGAAACCGGAGCCTGCACCAGCTCTTATGGAGAAGCTGCATCGTTTGACCCTGCAGTGGCACATTCGGGAGATTTCTTGCTGAGGTGGTACGGGACTGAGCTCATCATCCTGCATTATCAACACAAACCTCATCAGAAATGATAGCCCATCCTTGGGAGTCATTGATTACGACGATGCTTTCATTTTTCAGTGTTTTTAATTGCAAATTCAACTAATGAACAGCACAGGAAATCCCCAGCCAGTACCACTTACTCCAGCATGGACCAGCCGAGAAGAAGAGGAAACTAACAAAAAACACATTGTGCAAAATATGGAGTATTCCCATCACTACTACGACTGTACGCATATACAGAAAATATGAGTCATACTACTACAACTGTACGCATATACAGAAAATATGAATCATATCAATTCGACAACAATTGAATCCAAAAGCATCAGCCTACCTTTCTTTGCGCTTTTCAAGGAAACGAGCCAAAGATGCTTTACGGGCCTGTGGAACTGCTGCATAAAGATAGGAAAGTAAATTTATATGGCACTGATATAAACTAAAATTATACGTCTGATCCATATGCTCACACTGACCATTAGACATACAACATTCCCAAACAATATGAATCAAGTCAGAACTCAAGCATATAAATACAATAGCACCAATTTTACAATGTCATACCTGCTGGTACCATGGTAGTTGCAGTAAGAGGTCCTAGTGAATTGAACGTTTTTGGTAGGTCAACCTTGTTGACTGGAATGCCCAAAAGTCCAGTCGGTTTGACATCCATTACTTCATCATTGATAACAGATGTATTACCGGGCTGACCAACTGGATGTGAAGACACAGACATGGGGCTCGAAAGACCAGAGCTAGGTGGTGCATTATTCGGCTGATTGACAATAACACCATCCCCCCCAGCCTGTTTGGAGACCTGAACATGAACTTTTGGCTGTGTCGTGCTAGAAGCAGAGGCAATTCCATTACCGGCCAAAAACATAATAGCCTGAGCCTGGATTAGATGCATCCCAAAGAAAAAAGAAAATAGAAAGTAAAACAAAATGTCAGATGATCTTCCATATGAGGAGAGCTGTAACTAATAATGAGGGGGTTGAGGGGAACCTTCTCAGGGGGGATATCCTCATAGACATTCACGGTTCCAGCATAGAAGATGGTTAATTGAGCAGGAGCCCAGAGGACTTGGAATTGAACCTACAGAATAAATCACTCTGGGTTTCGGTTTTCTTTTTTTAGTTTATTAGTTCTTTGTTTTTCATGGTCATGATTGTAACAATATATTTATGAGCATATAGATTTCTTAAATACATTTGTGTACAAATAAGAAAATGCTAGAGGGCGTAAAACTATTTGGTACCATGGTTCAATGGCTCCTGAAACAGAACCAATAGAAGGAAGCATTGAATGAGGACCAGTAGCGGGGATTCCTCCAAATAACTGATGCTTCATGGCAGCACCAGCAATGTTGTGACCAGGCCCGGCAAAATGGGGCTTGAAGAAAGAGTTGCGCACGGGAACTGCAGTTTGTTGGTTTGTAGCCGGAAGAATCTTAACATCAGGAACAATATGCACTGAAAGTGCATTGTGTTGCAATGGATAAGCTGTCATTGAAAAATGACTGCCGCCTTTTCCGTTATGTATTTTCTAATAAACAAGATCCACAAACAAACAAACATACATAACTATCAGTCCACCAATTGAGAGATCGCTGATAACTCATTTATGAAGATAGGAAAACAATCAGAGGACATATTTTCTCTATTATTTTGCTAACATCTAGAAAGAAAAGGAACCCATAAAATTGGCGGAGGAACCAGATTGTCATGAAATTGATAATGATAAAACCAATTGTCTTGTACACATAAATTTCTAGGAAGAACCAGTTCATGCAGTGGGATTCCTATAAACGCTACATGGAAAAAACCAGAGCCATAAAAGAATTTCAAGCAGAGCATAGATAATAGAATAATTCTGAAATGATACTAAAACAGAACATTAAATCAAATTTATTCAAGAAAGAGGTAAATCAAACCTGCATTTCTCCAAAGGGGCGTTTGTGAGTGGTTTCAAATGCATCTGGAGTTGATAGAGCCATGAATCCAGAAGATGCAAGGGATCAGGCATGGCCTTTGCAGTCTTTTCATCTTGAGCAACCTTAAAGGACATGAAATGAGGAAGAGCAGAGACCTTGTTTGACATGGGCCATTGAGCTCCTGAACCTTTTGAAAAGGCTACAAGTTCCAGAAAGGCAAACAACAATAGCCCAGTTAGTCAAATTTGGTTAAAAACTGCATAAAGAGGCTTAAGCATCAAAAACAGTAACAAAAATAAGATGATAATAATAATAACCACCTCACCTGAAAGAGACAAATCAGTACATTCAAGGCACAAACAAATATAACTTATTAGGGTTTCTATCCGTTAGGCATAAAAATGTCAAAACTTGTTACACAGAATAGAAACATAATCGTGTAACACAAAATCTCACATAAAACTCAAGGGAAAATCTTAATATTTTTCATTGTAAACTATAAATTAAATGCCCATACATCAAATGTTTGAATATTGCACTAATTGTTGTTTGTGTAATATTAAATTAAGAAGTTTGTGATGGCTGCTGCTCGAGGCTAGGATCTTGTAGTGGCCGTTTATAGCAACAGCCACTACACATCAAAAGCAGACTCATATTTCAATGGCCACGATTCTGGGAAAACTATTAAAAGGCCATCTTTTAAGCACACATATACAAGACATGATTCAATATAGAAAAAGTTAGACATCAAGAAGATTACTACTGTCCTCGAGAAACATGTTGACAATGGACTAAAGATCCTTCCAATATTATTTCTTATCCCATTTTGGGTGAATATTCAGTACAATCTCATAAAAATTTTGTTAAGTTGATGTCAATTTCTCAGTTCCAGAGAGGCTTACCACATAATAATCTCTCAGACATGCAGTTACTTGAACTAGATTTGAGGTCTCAATTTTATTAATTGCAAGCAATAAGGAGCACAGCAAGGCAAACAGCAACAGCAACAACAGCAATAACGAATAAATCAAGCTCAGAGCTTGTTCACTCTGTGAAAGGAAGAATACTCAAATTTGTAAAAGAGTTCCATGATCATAATTTCCCAGAAAACAGAGAGTGAATGAAGGGGAATACTCAAATTTGTCAAAAGATAAATTGGTAGAAAAGGGGAAAAAAAATCACCGCAGACGAGATACAATAAAGGTAACATAAACATATAGAAATTAGTTGGATGCGCCATAATGATACTTGTAAATTTTCTTCCACATATTTCCTAGAGACGAACTTCTGAAATAGAATTTCGGTTTCAAAATAAGCTCATTCATTTCTTCACATTTTATTGGGCTCAGCCTTACGTGCAAGATAGAACATATCATGCATAATTAATACAGAGATACAAACAGGAAACAGGAAAAAATTGGAGCAGTTCTTGATCGTGCCATGAAAATTTAAAGTAAAAGTACAGCTGAAAAAAATCTTCACGAACCCAAAATTGAAGTACAAACTTCTTATTGACTGAAGAATACAAATAAAATAATTTAGCCAAAAAGTTACCTGTGTCTTTACATCCTTCATCAGCCTCTTCCTTGACAACAACTGGAGAATCCTTAGAGTTCAAACCCATGAAGTCTCGCTCCATTCAGATTTCAATCAGAAAGAAAACCCAGCAAATTTTAAAGCAAACCCAATGGTAATTTATAACCAAAGCCCTCAAAATTCTGCAGATCAAACAGAGAGGCAGCTCTCTGCTCCTGCAACTGCAAGCCCTGAGATGAAATTCTCCCCCTGAAAAACCCTCCCAGCTACTTAGAAGCTAGAGAGAGAAAGTAGAGAGAGAAATGGAAAACTCTAATCCGCCGGAATACTTCTAACTGCAGCAAAAGAGGGAGAGAGAGAGTGGGGGAGGGAGGGAGGGTGTGTTTTATGTGCGGGTGATGGTTTGAAAGGTCAGGGACCTTCAATTTCTCTAAAAGTGTTATTTCCCCTTAGCCCCCTCAACAAATACTTAGTTCACAAAGGCTTATTTCCACTAGGCCCCTCAAGAAAAACGTACTGTCATTTAGAACCCATTAACGAAACCTTTGACGCCGTTGCTCTCTGACAAAATAATATTTGGTTCAGGCTCTGTACGTTTTGGTATAAAATATTTTTTTGGAAAATAATTTTTTATGTTTTGGTTTTTAGTTGACGAAAAAGATAAAAATTATTTTGATAGTAAAAATATTTTATACCAAATGATTTAAAATAAATTATTAAGTCTTTTTTTATTGTACCAAGGCTAATAAACTCTTTGGTTAAAATATTTAGACATATATATATATATACATACATAAATAGTCAAACCTATATTTTTCTCTTGAACTTTACATGAAAAGCCTATCACTCTCCTCAATTTTAAATTTGACGTATTGAATACTTAATCTTTATAATTTACACTTATTGACTAGTTAATTATCTAGTTAGCATTAAACGTGTAATAAATATGTTATTAAGTATGTAAACGGTAACCAAATATTTAATTAAAAAATTAAAATATATATACATAGACGATAACCAAATATTTAATTAAAAAATCAAAATATATATACATAGACTAGTATGCGCATGCATACACACATACTTAAACATAGACAATGGGTTGTTAGTATAAGCAAAGAGAACAAAAAAGGGTGGGACGGTTACGAGTTGTTGATTAAAGCAAAAAATAAGAGGAATGGTAGGTTAGTCGCAACTCGCAGGTTGCCGATTAGAGTAAAGAGGACAGAAAAATGTGGGTCAATCATAGATTGCTGGTTGGAACAAAGAGGAAGATGAATGATAGGTCAAATGTGGGTAGTTAGTCGGAGAAGGAGAATGGTAGATTGGTCACGATTTGGAAGTAGCCAAATAGAGCAAAAATGAAATGTCATGATCAATCAAGACAGCGACAACCAACGAAAAACTTGGTTTGTAATATCCCAAGAGCCCAAGATTAGGTCTACGAAAAAACTTTATAGAAACTAGTATATATATCGAGGATAGTAAGAAAGGAAACAATACCAGTTTGATACCTTTTAAGTTGAATGTTGATAAAGAACTCCCGAGTTAAGTGTGCTTGACCTATGGTAGCTCAAGGATATGTGACCTCTGGGAAGTTCGCATAGACTTATCAGAATAAGTTGATCTGGCCTTTCTTATCTCTTTATGTGGGATGTTATAGGTGGTATTAGAGTCGACCCATGGAGAAGGCGGTCCAATGAGGGCGGGAAGTGGCTCTAGGATGACAGCCCCCCAAAAGAAGAAGATTTGAGACCAGTTGCAAAGTCACATGACGAAGACGTCATGTGTTCAAAGGGGAGAGAATATAATATCCCGAGAGCCCAATGTCAGTTCTAAGAAGAGACTCTAGATAAGCTAGTGTATATATCGATGATAGTAAGGAAATAAGCAACATCGACTGAACACCTTTTGGGCTGAATGTGAATAAATAACTCTCGGGTTAAATGTGATTGAGCTATGGTAGCTCAAGGATGGATGACCCCTGGGAAGTTCGCGTAGCCCCATCAGGGTAAGTTAATCTGATTTTTCCTATCGCTCGATACAGAATGTTATAGATTGTACTTGTTTTCTACATCTCTTTTTGTTGCACTCCAAAGGGTATATTTTTCAAATATATTTTTACCTTGTATCTCAAAATCATGGTAAGATTTTCTCATTCAAAAAGTAAAATATTTTTTTAGAAAAGACATTTTGACTTCTCTTTTTGCAGATTCTTGTATCTAACTCTTATAAGCTTTTTGTCTGAAAAAGTTTATGGCTAATCTTGATTTTAGATTATCCCGTCAATTTTCTCTATTGACTTCTCTATGAAAAATATTGTACTGTTGTGTTTGTTGTCTAAGATCCCAACAGATGCTAGTTGAAGGCTGTTAAAGCTAGAAATGCTGAAGAATTTTGAATTTCAAAATTGCTTCTCTCATCTCTTTGTAACAACTAGTTCTTTGAAGTTGTGTATAAATATAAGATAAGTATGAAAGCTAATAACATATAGAGAATAAACTGGTGATAGAGCATTTAAATAAGAGTGTGAAAATTTAAGTGCTGAAAGTATGCTACTTGGTGGAATTTTCAATTGTTGACGATTTGTTTGAAATTGTCTATAATTGTAAGTTTGTTATTTTTACTCACTTATTATGTGAGGCGATTGTAATAACTAACAGTGTACTAGTGATTCTTGTTGAGCCAACTTACTCTGTTTAATTCCTAATTAAGTTTTGATGATTAAAAAAATGATATTTTTAAATAAATATATAAATTGCAGCACTTAATTATTTTTAATTAATTTATAAAATATTTTGACAGTTTGTTAGAATGGCTTTTTGATCATTTGCTACAGTGATTTTTTAAAAATGTAGAATTGTACATTTTGCACACCCAAAGCACTCACAAGTTCCCAAACTCTCACAAGTAAAATTCCAAGCAATCCAAGGCTTGCAAAGGTTCGTTATACATCCACCGAAAAGTCACAAAACAAGAGGAGAAATACATTTCAAATCTTTTACGACAAATCTAAATTTCTCCATCTAAGATCACTGACTTATTTATTTATTTAAATATTATGGTCTTGTATATAATTTGTTCTTAATTGTTTATTCATTTGTGTCCAAGTATGGACAATTATCTGTATTCATTTAAACTATCGTTGTGGATTGTATTAGTTTCCTAGAATCGTTAAACTCTAAGGGTGCATATAGTTTCCAAGGTAAGTTAGGGAAAAAACTTTGGTATAGTAGTTGTCTAGAACCCATTGTAATCTTGGAGTATATCTAGTTTTCATGGTGAGGTAGGGAGAAAACCTTGGTGATTGGTTTAGTGGAACTTCAAGGGTGGTTAGACTTTGGGAGAAGTAAACTAGTTGTGTGTGGAGACACTGAACTACTTTAAATTGTTTATTGTTGCATTTTATTTACTTTTGTTATATCTTGTGGTTTGCATTTATAATCAAACTCAAATTTACATATACATATCTACACAAGCTTAGTTTGTATAAAATTACATAATAAGAATTTTAATTAAAAGAATTATTAAAAATTTTAATCACTCAATTCACCCCTATTTTGAGTGGTCATTCTTTAAGGAACCTACAATTCTTGCTTAGATAATAGATTGTATGTTGGTTCTAATTCCAATTAAAAATTTAGTATTAATTCTCCTTAGTGTTAATTGTCCAAAAACTTTTTGCCTATAAATCTTTGAAATTTGACGAAGACTATTTTTAGGTATTAATCTTGATAGAAAATAGAAAATGATAAGTTTAATATCAATCTTGATGCAAGCGAATGTGCAAAGTAGTTTTGATTATTTAGATCTTTGGGAAACTATTGTTGTAAGTGTAAAAATAAAAATGAGCTGAAAATGACAGTGTTAATGTAAGTAACAATGTAAGAAATTATAATCTCCTGAAAGAAAAAGTGTTAAAATGAAAGATAAAAATGAACAAATGCAGCATATAAAGATTTTATAGTAGTTTGGCTCACTCAATCTATTCCACTATCTTGACTCCTTACCAAGGATTTCAACTAACTCCACTAAATAGTTTTTAAAAAACGGGATCAGTTACAAACCACTTTACAATGATTTTTTAAAGGCTCAGCCGAAACCACTATTTTTTAAAAGATGATGCCTAACCACTACATTTTAAGGATTAGTCAAAATCTCTTGTCTTTTGGGGACCAGGCGAAACCACATAAAGCTTACAAGAAGTAACAGATATGAGAATAAGAGAAGGTTTATAGTTACAACTCAACAAAAAATAATCCCCCTCTCAAACAACAAAGATTTTAAGAATAGAAATCGAGGATCTTTCTCTCTCTCTATTTTTACAACCAATAATCAATGAAATTTTGAAATAATTCTATGGCTCAAGACTAGAGTAGGAAGTATATGGACAACTGCATTTTTTTTTTAACCTTTTTTTCCTTTTATACTTATTGTCAAGAGAATAATTTTTTACAAAATATAGCTTTCTCTCTCTTCAAAAAGAATCATTAGAATGTTCAAAAATTAAGATAAATGATTGAGAGAAAATTTAGAGCAATTTTAGAGGCTTAACGGTCAAAATTGTGCATTGAATGCACTTGCAATGGCTAGTGTTTTTAAGTTTCAGCACATGTTTACAAAGTATAAAGAGTTTGTAATCAAGCATTTTTTATCTTTATTAGAGTAAACAAAGTTTGTAATTGACTAAGTTTTGTATGTATTCAAGTACAAACAGTTTGTAATCAACTAGTTTTAAAATTTATTTGATTAAAACTTTTATAATCGATTACAAATCAACTACATAAACATGAATTAATTACTCGATTACAAATTAAATTTAATTGATTATACATCAACTTCTACTCAATTACAAAGAAAAAATACTCAATTATAAAAAAATAATACTCAATTATTTTTTGCACTTACTTGAATGGATTAAATTGAAATCGATTAAACATAAACTCTTAATCAATTACGAAATATTTTTAATCAATTAAACTCAATTACAAATTGATATAATCAATTAAAAGAAATCCAGAGATATGACAAAATACTAGAGAGTTTATACTCGATTATAATCCTAAACTTACTCCAATATACAAAGATGTTTACTCAATTACAAAACTTAGTACTTGATTACTTTTGATTTACTAGAGACTTGCATGATCTACTGGAGTATAAAAGTATTTTTAGTCAAATACAAACTCTTACATACTCGAATATAAATTACTTCCAATTGATTATATATAATGTTTGCAAAAATTTATTCAAGTACAATAAGATTTTTACTAGATTAAGACGATGAAAGCAAAGACTTATTTGTTTAGAACAATGCTTTACTCAAGTAACATAGAATATTTACTCGATTAATACTTTGATATACTCGATTGGTTCTATGCCTTACTCGATTAAAATTCTATCAACATTCATTTCTAATATATTATTTTAAAAATTATCAAAACAATTTGATCATCAACATCAACATTTAATAAATAACATAGCATAAACATTAAACCTAATTATTTAAGATATTTAATACACAAGTATTATTTGTGAAAGTTGGTTAAAACTAACTTTGCAGTAGCATTCACTTAATTACATAGAGAGCTTTAATGGACCAAGATAATGAAATATTCTCATATCATGTAATTTCACTAGATTCTCAAAGAATAATAAGTTTAGTACACTGAATGTTACTCAACTAAAAATATTTCTTTCTAAATCAAGGAAATATTATTCTTCTTAACACAACATATTTCATAGAAATACAAATACCCAAATAAACATTCATTCACACATGAAACACAAATAAGTTAAATAACTTACTTGCTACTTGACTAAAATAAAACATATTTAAATTTTATTCTTTAAAATCTAAATCACTAATATTGATATTTCAAGAAATATTTTGATAGATGGCTATATCTAGTTGTTTTAAAACAATACCACTTGATTACATCTACTATTTTATTAGAGTGTTTAACCATCACTCGATTATTAGTTTAAGATAGATTTACAGCAGTTTAGCCAAATGCTGCTTGATTTATCAAATTATAAAGACTTGAATGATTGACATCATTGTAACAAACATTCAATTTTATAAATTCTTCAAGATTTTCTTCTTAAATTTCAAGACTGAGAACTTCAAGAATTTGATATTAAATATCAAATAGGCAATTTAAGCTCTTTGAATTAGAACTTAGGATCATTGCCTAAATATATACACATTTACTCAAGAATTTTGATATTTAATTCTTATTCATCAAATAAAACACATTGCTATTAGATTGATTAATGCTTCCACATATTTTGAGCACTTAAGACATTTTTTAATTTTAAACTTATTCTAAGTATCATGAGAATATATGACATTTATCCATGATATTAATATATTATGGATATTTAGAATATTCTTTGAAATTCTCGTATAAACTATTAACATATTAAGCAGACATATTAAGATTATAAAATCTTAATATCTTTTAAGAGAAATATGAAAATTTAGCATATCATAAAGAAGGATAAAATATTTTTTACATATATATAAAACATATTAATAGATAAATATATATATCAAGATTCCTTGAGTTTATTCTCAAAGTATCCTTAACATAGAACATGTTTTACATAAAATAATTATCATTAAAATATTCAATAACAAACTCAATAGTCTCTCTATCTCCTTTGCTGTGTATCTCTATTGTAACAATTGTCCTGTAATTCAAATTGCTCGCAACAATGTTTTACATGAGCATACTAGCATATTAAAAATGACTTTCATTTCATCCAATAACATATCTCACGTGGCATTGTCAACCTTCTCTTATTCCGTTGATTAACATGCCGACCTATTTATTAAGGTAACATTTGTTAAAATGAGTAAAATAAAATTATATCAAGATAATTTATCTGTAAGGTCCAAAATAACTTATTCGAAAGAGAAAATAAATAAATTTATCTGAAAAATTCAAGATAAGAAGTCACATGATTTATTTTTAAACAAATTTAACAAATACAATGAAAAACACTTTTGTTTGAGATAGTTTTTATATCTCACTTTTTTCGATCTATATCTTGATTAACAAACACTATTTAATTAAAACACATTCTTAGGTGATTTCAAACTCGAGTTCTAGACTTAAGTTGGTTTTCACTCCACTCCCTTGAGTTTGCGGGAGGGTGTCTGCTTGATTTGTGGCATCATTTTGTATCAATTTCACAACTTGATTAATTATTGGAATCAATTAGCTTGATTTGGAGCTTGAGTCTTGGAGTCATTTAGCATATTCATAGAGATTGATTAGATCGATATAGTTTAAGCAATATTTCTATACGTATTTAGACAATTCTTTTTGTATAAATTCATTATTTTTATACAAAGAATATACATAAAAAATATAAGAATCATTTATAGTTTATCACCTCGTCTAGTCTCTGTCTTTACTTGTGACATTAATTTTGAAAAAATATTTATAATGCAAACAAACACTAGAAAATAAAATATTTTACGTTCAAACAAACAAAGTCTTATTGTTATTATTATTTTTTTGATGGAAAAGATAGAAACTTCAACAATATAAAACCTAGTTAAGTTCTTCAAGTGTTGGTTAAGATGGCGCCCATTTGGATGCACCATCTATTTGGGTAAATAGGACTCAATTCAGGCACGGGTGGAGGGTCATTGGCGCAGATGAGCCATTACCCCCTTTATGCTTTAAATTTTTTTTATATACACTATAAATTTTCACGTGACATTTAAAATTTATTTATAATTTTTGTAAGGGTAACCCCCCATATCTTGTACTAAAAAATTTAAATATAATAAATTTGTAAAAATAAAAAAATATATAATCTCTGTATTATTTTTATCTTAAGCGTTATATATATCTTAGTTGAGGCTGTGCTAATATATATAAATGAATATAAGTGTACTTATATATAAACCCTTTATATCCTTGTAATAACTCCACCCTTATATTCAATGCGCTTGAGTGCCAACCCTTATTGGATAAGAATAAGAAATTTAGAAATAGACAAGAATGCATGTGAATACTCAAGTTTAACAATTTAAACTTTTGAATTAGATGTCAGATACCTAACTTTGAAAAATTATAATTCGTAGTTAATTAATTATTGTATCTAAAAAAATTAGTTCTAATCTAATTACTTGCGATGGCGTTTGTAATTTTGTTTATCATCATTAAGTTAAATTAAAGTTATCATAATTATTAATTGGACCGTTCTAGCTCGATCGGGTTTGACCCAGTAAAAGTCCAAAATCCTTACCGCCCTCCTGGCCCAATCTCAACTCTTTTCTACTTGCTAGTAGTGATCATTATCACCTTTGTACTTACAACACTCTTGCCCTCGCTCCAGATCTCATCCGCATTTAATGAAGGTCTCTTCGACACTATGTCATGGTTAGAGAGCTTCGTCGGTGTTGGATATCTAATCTCATCACTATGCAATGCCCGATACAAATATACATGCAAGAGGATTTCTTCTTTTATATAAATCAACTCTATTAAGAGTCAATGTATGTTCTTTTCGAATCTACTGATACTTTGTCAATTTTATTTCTTACTTACTTGAATATTGGAGTACTTGCTTATGCCAACCACCTCTCATTAGACCAATCATGAGAGTCCATTCCTTACTGTTGCAACCCCAAGTCCAACCACCTTTTTGAGCCGGAAAGAACATTAATGTTTATAATTTTTATAACATAAAGATATTAAATGATATTAAGTTATAATCAAAGGTTCTTTGTGAAG
Source organism: Diospyros lotus (assembly GCF_014633365.1). Lineage (NCBI taxonomy): Eukaryota > Viridiplantae > Streptophyta > Magnoliopsida > Ericales > Ebenaceae > Diospyros > Diospyros lotus. Next base: position 7,973,742 of record NC_068346.1, on the reverse strand, counting down.
TAACTCTTTTCTAAGATAACATGTATCTGTATGAATAAGAATAACCAATATACAAGATATTAGATAAACTACACTCAGATTTTTTGTGGTACCTTATGGGTTTGTGTTGCAATTGTACAAGATATTAGATCAACTACACTTAGATTTTTGTGGTTTAGGTTATTTATGCATAGACTTTTTGTGGTTGATAAATAATTTTGGAGCTGTCTATAGTTTATATGTTTTTACTCAGACACCTTCTCCGTGAGTTTTTAGAAATAATAATATTAATTAAATTCATATTTCAATTTTAATTCTTTTCTTAAACAAAAAAAAAAGAAATTGAAAAAATGAAAGTTGGAACACAGATTGTCTTTTCAGATGGATCATCTTTTCTTTCTGTCGGCAACAACCAACGACAGTGCCAATAGAAATCCAACACAGTAGGGTGACGTTGAGCAACGATAGCCGCGATCGATGAGTCTTCTTGAATTTCAATGGTACGTAGAACTTGCTCTAATGAAGTAGTGACAGTTGCTGACTCCTTCTCTGATCATTAATTAATGGCCTCCTTGCTTTTTGATTTCTACGAACGTCTCTCTACCTCTCTAATCTCAATCAATCCCTAAGCCTGCCACCACTTTGCTTCTCTACCTCTTTGTTTGCCTCTCTTGATCTCTCTAATATTTTATTGTCTTTTTTATTTTTTTGATCATCTTTTCAATTTCTCAATCGTTGCTTATCCATCTATCTTGTCTTGACAAAAACAATGAAAAAATCAAAGCAAGAATTTGTTAACTTGATTACAGGCTTCCATTTTTTGGCTACTATTCCAACTTAGGTGGGTTTTTTTTTTTTTTCTTTTTATGTTTTTAGTTAATTTTAGTTTTTATTTTTTTGCTAAGACTTGTTAATTTTAGTTAACACAATTTAGTTGTGATTAATTAATTTAATTTAATTATGATTCGTTTGTAACCATAGGGACTTAATTCTAAAATTATTTCTAAACTACGTGCATGGGGTCTTTAAGCAAATGGTGCAAATCGCAAATGGGATTAGTGCAATTCGCCTAATATATTTAATGCAGTCATAGAAACTATTTAATGTAATTATGATAATTTGGTAAAGCAACTCGAAGTTATGGATTGTCATGCAAGCAAGTTTTGAATACATGATTTGATAAATTAACATATGATTTATCCCTACAAACCACCATGCATGCATTCAAAATGGCCTAGAAAACAATATATATATATATATATTGCTAGGTGGGGGATGAGTTTGTGAATTAATAGTGACACAATGCGACTTTGTGTGCCCGATTAATGGCTGCTCCAATTGTAGCATGATGATAAAATTGACATGGAAATATGGGCAAATTATAAGTGACATCATTAAAGTTTGAAATAAAAAAATATAAAATTTATTGACTTATAAAAAATGATAGAAATTTCTCATAACTTTATTAGTCTTAAATCTCTCTCTATAATTAGAAAGTGGTTATTAATTTTTTAAATATCTAAAATGCTATTTTCTCTGTTATCTATTTATTTTTTTTCTTTCTTTATTTTTTTCCATCTCCAATGTAATTAGAGAAACAAAAACTACTAACAATGGCTAGTTACCATTGCTAGCCTCTACTATGGATAGGCTTAGAGGTTTAGCCTGTTAACCCTACCATGGACTTTGGTGAAGAGAAACAAAGGGTGGAAGAAGATAAAAGAGATAGGGGCAGTGCCGTACCTAAGTTTTTGGGGCTCTGAGGTGAAATGTAAAAAATGGGCCCCCAAATGTAGCTGCTGAAAGTTGAAGCAAATCTGAAAAAGTGAATCTAATGAGCCAATCGGCAATCGAGAGGCAGTGAGCCACCAGTGACAGCGAGCAATGGAGCAAGAGGCAGCGAGCCACCGGCCGACCACAACCCACAAGGGCGAGCGACCGAGTAGAGCAGCGAAAGGCGATGCTTGTTGGGCGAGCGACTAAGCAGTGAGCCATTGGCCACGAGGGCGAGGCGAGCCGGTGAGGATGAGCAACCGCCGACCGAGCAGCGAGAAGCGAGAGAGCGAGGGCGAGAGCGAGAGGGTGAGGGCGAGGTCAAGGGCGAAAGGCGACGGCTCAGCAAGAGGAGAGAGAGGTAGCGAGTGACCGGCGACGGAGCAGTAGCGAGAAGCGAGAGGCGAGAGCGAGGGCGAGGCGCGACGGAGTGAGAGAGGTGGGGCTAGGGAAGCGAGCGAAAGAGAGGGAGGGAGAAACTTTGCAGACGGGAAGAGGGTGGGCAACTGGGAAATGGGTCCTTACAAATGGAAATGTTTTTTATTTATAGCCCCCCTAAGTAATGAAATTTGGACCCTGAGGCAACTGCTCATGGACCTGGATAGGGGCCAAGCTAATTAGCAATGGAATTTCTTTGAACCCCACATGCCACTGACAATGAGGTTATAAGAAGACATAGCTACGTACAGATTGATGATAGAACCCTATTGGTGATGGAGTTTCAATCAACCTTGACATTGATGTCAAACCTAAAGAGAGATACTTATGGTTGCCTTGAAGTTCATTTCCTCTTTCTCTAATTCTCTCCTATCCTTTTCCCATTCTCCCCCCATTTTATCTCACTTCAAGCATTGCAAAGAGGTCTATGAAATCTCATCAGTTCAGATATGGCTGAAGAACCATTGTTACAGAGGAAGAGAGTACGGAAAATAGAGTATAAAAGGGAGAGAGACCATAATTATTAGAAACTGACTTAACCACGTGAGACAGACAGTGGAAGGGGAAAGGGATGAAAGAATAGAGAGAGACTGGAAGATGAGAATTTTGTACCAACATCATATTGTACTTATTTTTCTATCTTAAAATTTCTATTGATATCTTTTTTAAAAATGAAAATCTTATCAAAATACTAATTATTATGTTTAATATATATATATCTATATATATGACTAGAATTTTAAAATATTATCTTAAAATATTACAATGTTGGGAACATAGGAAAGAATATATATGCATCGTTATTATATGAAAAATTGAAAAGTAAAATTATATAAGAACGTAATATTTAATTTTTTTAATCAAATAGATTCCAGACAATCCATCTAAATTCCATATATAATACTAAAGGAGTTGTTACTATTTACTTAGCTGATAACTGTCCAAGAAACCTACAATTTTAGTCTAACTTAGATATATGTTTTTAAGCATGCTTTATCGATCAGCAAATAATTAACACTTGTTATGACAAATATAATTCTTTCTCACTATATGGTGAGAATTCTCTCATTTACAAGTGACTAAATATACACAATTCTCTTACGTATCAACAATCACTCTTGAAGCAGGTATAAATGTTTGATCTCTTTTCTTACAAAGTATATGTAAGAAAATTAATACTAACCTACAAAATTTAGATTAATAAACACAAAGAATAAAAGCAAGAAACCCACAAGTCAATCTATGTCTTTCGCTTTAATAGGAACACTCTCCATTTTTGGGACTAATAGGTGAAATCTCTCACTCTAAGAGTCTCGCAGTTCAGCTCCAAAATTTTTGTAGGGGATTAAAACACAAAATCTAGTAGCGAAATTCGAATACGGGACCATTCACTAACTATATAGTAACTAAATTCATGACTCCTTAGGATCAATATATGTACGGTCCCAACCATTAAACTATACCCGTGCGACCATTTTTGTACATCTTTAATTAATACTTTGTATGTTTTCAAATTGTCTCAATTTTTAATTTCCTTGGTTTAGTCAATATGTATAAGCTTATCAATCTAACCGGAAGAAAAGAGAAAGAAAACGGCAAACATATTAATTACTAAGAAAAATAACATAATGAAGAGATATATATCAGGTATGGTATTAATTAATTAAAAATAAAAAGTATTAAATCAACTATTTACAAATATGAAAATATAGTAGGTACGTGGCGTTTGTTAAAATAAATAAGATAAGATTATATTAAAATATTTTTATTACATACCCACGAGCCAAGGAAGGAAGAAGTTGTGATGGATAGGTAATTTGTTTAGGTCTTTCACGTTGGTGCCCCACCAGAGGATGAGGATATTATATACACCGACTGAAAAAAACAAAATTGGCGATGGGCCTCGTCTTGCAACGGAACGGATTGGAAGCACACACACTGACACACAAGGTTGAAAAGGGTAGCTTTCCATTTAGATGAAGGCACGGCGGAAGGCTTGTGGACAAGAATGGAGGAGTGGTGACAACCAAGATCTCAACTGGATTTTTTTCTACTCGTCCTCTCTCTCTCTCTCTCTGCTCTCCTCATATTCGCACTTCATTATCACGTGGTATTATTAAACAACAGACAGTGGCCTCTCTGACTGTGATTGTGCATACGTAGCCTGACCCACCCCCATTAAATGTTTACAATAAAATTTATTTAATTTTCTCAACCAGGGATTAAAATACTTACATTTATTTATAATCTTATATGACTCCACTCATGATATTAAGGCTGGTATAAATATAATCTTCGCTGCTATTTGTAAGTTTAACGTGGATTTTTCATTTTGGCTTTACCTGGTTTTAGCTATTTTTATAAATATTTTATATAATTTAATTTATTTTTAGCCATTTGAGATCGATGTATTGTTCGATCGGGTCTCTACTTAACATTTTAGGTCTTATGTTTTAGTTTTATTTTTTTTAATTCAACACCCAAAATAATTTATTCAGACTCTTTTCTTTATGTCAAAAATAAATCACATAAGAGTATTTTTGTAAAAAAAAAATTAAAATAAATTTATTTGAATCCGAACCAGCCACACATATTTTCCAGCGTAAGAAGAAATCATTGAGCTTGAAGAGTCCAGCAAACTCCAACCAATTAAACCAAACCTTGTTGGTTAGGTTTTAATTAAATTAAAAAAAGAAAGAAAGAAAATGAAATATATATATTTTCTTCTCACGACTTGCAAGTTACTTGTTGTTACATTGATTTGAAAATTTAAAAATGTTTACTTGTTACTACGAATTTTCTAACTAAAATATGCAAAATAAAACTATATGTTTAATTATTTCTTTAAGGGTAAATTGTTCGTACGTTGTTTGAATTTTGGCATTATATATAATTAATTCAGATAGTTCTTACGCACATCAACCTGTTTAATTAGCAGAGAACCCATCAAACTCGTTGGTAATGAGTTTGAAACCCATCCTTTGAACTCATAAAGAGAAAGAAGAAGAAAGAAGAAGAAAGATGCATGGAGGGGAGCGTTGGGTCCTCCCATCATTGTTGCTTAACTAAAGAATACCCGTACGTGGTAGATTTTTTTTAATTTTGCGAAACGAATCAATGTGAAGGTTCAAAGATGGGTGGTTTCAGTGACTGCTAAACAGGTTGATGTGTGTGTGTGGTAGAGAGTTCAAAGATGGGTTTCAAACTCATTACTGACGAGTTTGATGGGGTCTTTGCTAAACAAAACAGGTTGATGTGTGTGTGTGTGAGAGAGAGAGTTCAGATCGAGGTGGTTCAAACCCATCACCAACAGGTTGTTGGAACCCATCAAACACATCATCAATTGATGATTCACTAATCCATTGGAAGAAGTTGGGTTTGAACTATACATGGGTAGCAAATGGGTTAGAACTATCTATCCGCAAATAGGTTCCACTTAATTTTAATTTTACATTTATTTGGACACTTAATTTTAAATTTACTTTCATTTTGATTTAATAAAAACTATTACTAATAGAGGGACATCGTGGCTATTTCAAAAAAGTTTAGAGACTAATATATGTAAAAAAAATAAAATAAAATATAGGAGATCTCCCGGCCTCAATAATTCCATATTAATTTATTAAATAAGGATATTATTAATAATTAGAAAGATAAGGTGGTGTTTAATTATGGAAAATATTTTTTAGTTTTTTATTTATAAATTTTTATAAAATCTCTAGTTTTGTTTTTCTAAAAAAATTTGAAAAAGTATGTTGGAATCACATGTTACTCGTGTAGCTAGAAAACTAATTTGTAATCTAGACTATATATTGGAACATATATTTAAAAAAGAGAGAGAGAAATAGATACGTTTTTCTTTCCTGAAATTAACTTGTGTTAAAACAATGAGACAGGCTAAAATTGGCACACACCAAATAGTATAAGAGAGAGTGGTGCAGAGGGGTCCTGATTATATAATCTGTAAAAGTTTTGAACACTTTTTTCTCCCATATAAGACTCAGAAGATAACACCAAGAAACAACTTGATCATAAGTTCCCAAAATAGTATGCTGGAATGGAAGCCCAAAATTAGAAACTGCAGCTTGTATGTTCGGGAATCAAATCAAAATCCACGAGTCTTCAAGTCACAGCAAGCAAGCAGAAAAAAATAGTGGCGCTCCCATGGGTTTAGCACGGTCGATTCTCGAGTAACAAATTGTACCCAAAAAATGTAAATTCAAGTCATGACAGGTGCAGTGTGAGAATTTCATTCTCTTGTAAGGGTGATTCTTTGTGGGCACCATATACTGTGTCTCTTATCTGATGCATTGTCACATACCGTGATTAATTCTTTTCACATACGTAAAATAGTGTACGAAGATCTTTAAAGTAAGAAATTTCACGTTTTACACCAAAAAAAAAAAAATAGTGGCCAAACATTCTCCTCGCATGAAACATGATGATATTCCACTCCCACGTCGACATGTCCTGTGTTTGTTTTTAATATATTTTCTTTTTTTCATGCATGGTTGTACGACACCATGGCCTTCGGCCCTTTGCCCTTCGGCTTTGTCCGCTGGGCCGAGTGCTAACCTTCACGTGTAATGCTCCCAAAGCTGTCAACACCTCTGAACTCTGCAACTTTAGAGATAGAGACAGTTTGCAAATTCAGAGGATTTTAAAGTGTTTTTAGTAAATTTTAATTTATTATTAATATTTAACTATGAATATTATTTAATACATCAATAATCTATATATATATTATAACAAAATAGTTGTCAAATCCTTTTTCCGCCCATTTTTAGTTTCTATTTTGATATTTTATTATATTTTGTTTATTTTTTTTCTTACCCAAAATAGAATTTTTGTAGATCTTTAATTAAGTCTAAATTTGTAGAAAATATGTAATTCTTGGAATATGTAGATAATTTTTTTTAGCTGTAAAGTGCTTGGAGAATGTGTAAGCATGATATATGAAGAAACAAGAATTAATCTATATTATTAGTTCTTAAATATTAACATAAAATTTTAATTAAAATAAATTATAGAAAAATGAAACTTTTTTAAATCGGGATAAATCTTGAGATATCAGATAATACCATTGGATACCGATTGCCAAGTAATTTTTTTAAAAAATAAATTTAATTTTTTATTTTATTTCCCATAATTTATCTCTCATTCTCTCTCAATAAAGCCACCACTCAAAATTTTAAAACCCTTAATTAGTTTCAAAACCATGCAAAAAAGTACAAATCTTATATATATTTATGTTATTACTTAATTTTGAAAAATAATTAGTTGGTAGGTTATGTTAAATTAGTTATTTAGGCAAAATTAGATTATTTTAAATAAGTCATTTAAGTTATTTTGACAAAATTAATATTTTGTATAGCCTATTTATATTTATCATATGTTGTTATATTTTTTTTGAAAAATTTATTATATTTTATATTTTTATTATTGACAACAAAAATATGTGAAGTTATTATGGATAATTAATTTTGAAAATTTGATTATTATCATTTATATAATTAATTGATTATTTAAATTATCTTTATTTTTGTATATAGTTTAATTAATTTAAATTTAATTTTTATAATTTAAATGTTATAATTTTATATATAACTTAAATATTATAGTTTTATTTTAACTTTTTTTTTTGTTGTTTTCCTAAAATTTTGACCTATCTTAAATGTCGTAATTGATTTATGGGAGGAATATGTAAAGTCATATATGGATAATCAATTTCAAAAATCTATATATATATTATAACAAAACAGCCGCCAAATCATTTTCCCGCCCATTTTCAGTTTCTATTTTGATATTTTATTATGTTTTGTTTATTTTTTTTCTTACCCAAAATAGAATTTTTGTAGATCATTAATTAAGTCTAAATTTGTGGAAAACATGTAATTCTTGGAATTTGTAGATAATTTTTTTTAGTTGTAATCTATATATATTATAACAAAATAACCACCAAATCCTTTTTCCGCCCATTTTCAGTTTCTATTTTGATATTTTATTATGTTTTGTTTATTTTTTTTTCTTACCCAAAATAGAATTTTTGTAGATCATTAATTAAGTCTAAATTTGTGAAAAACATGTAATTCTTGGAATCTATGGATAATTTTTTTTAGCTGTAAAGCGCTTGAAGAATGTGTAAGCATGGTATATGAAGAGACAAAAATTAATCTATATTATTAATTCTTAAATATTAACATAAAATTTTAATTAAAATAAATTACAGAAAAATGAAACTTTTTTAAATCGGAATAAATCTTGAGATATCAGGTAATACCATTGGATACCGATTGCCAAGTACTTTTTTTAAAAAATAAATATAATTTTTTATTTTATTTCCCATAATTTATCTCTCATTCTCTCTCAATAAAGCCACCACTCAAAACTCTAAAACCCTTAATTAGTTTCAAAATCATGCAAAAAAGTACAAATCTTATATATATTTATGTTATTACTTAATTTTGAAAAATAATTAGTTGGTAGGTTATGTTAAATTAGTTATTTAGGCAAAATTAGATTATTTTAAATAAGTCATTTAAGTTATTTTGACAAAATTAATATTTTGTATAGCCTATTTATATTTATCATAGGTTGTTATATTTTTTTTTTGAAAAATTTATTATATTTTATATTTTTATTATTGACAGCAAAAATATGTGAAGTCATTATGGATAATTAATTTTGAAAATTTGATTATTATCATTTATATAATTAATTGATTATTTAAATTATCTTTATTTTTGTATATAGTTTAATTAATTTAAATTTAATTTTTATAATTTAAATGTTATAATTTTATATATAACTTAAATATTATAGTTTTATTTTTAACTTTTTTTTTTGTTGTTTTCCTAAAATTTTGACCTATCTTAAATGTCGTAATTGATTGATGGGAGGAATATGTAAAGTCATATATGAATAATCAATTTCAAAAATCTATTTATATATTATAACAAAACAGCCGCCAAATTATTTTCCCGCCCATTTTCAGTTTCTATTTTGATATTTTATTATGTTTTGTTTATTTTTTTCTTACCCAAAATAGAATTTTTGTAGATCATTAATTAAGTCTAAATTTGTGGAAAACATGTAATTCTTAGAATCTGTAGATAATTTTTTTTAGTTGTAATCTATATATATTATAACAAAATAGCCACCAAATCTTTTTCCCGCCCATTTTCAGTTTCTATTTTGATATTTTATTATGTTTTGTTTATTTTTTTTTCTTACCCAAAATAGAATTTTTGTAGATTATTAATTAAGTCTAAATTTGTGAAAAACATGTAATTCTTGGAATCTATAGATAATTTTTTTTAGCTGTAAAGCGCTTGAAGAATGTGTAAGCATGGTATATGAAGAGACAAAAATTAATCTATATTATTAATTCTTAAATATTAACATAAAATTTTAATTAAAATAAATTACAGAAAAATGAAACTTTTTTAAATCGGAATAAATCTTGAGATATCAAGTAATACCATTGGATACCGATTGCCAAGTACTTTTTTTAAAAAATAAATATAATTTTTTATTTCATTTTCCATAATTTATCTCTTATTCTCTCTCAATAAAGCCACCACTCAAAACTCTAAAACCCTTAATTAGTTTCAAAATCATGCAAAAAAGTACAAATCTTATATATATTTATGTTATTACTTAATTTTGAAAAATAATTAGTTGGTAGGTTATGTTAAATTAGTTATTTAGGCAAAATTAGATTATTTTAAATAAGTCATTTAAGTTATTTTGACAAAATTAATATTTTGTATAGCCTATATATATTTATCATATGTTGTTATATTTTTTTTTTGAAAAATTTATTATATTTTATATTTTTATTATTGACAGCAAAAATATGTGAAGTCATTATGGATAATTAATTTTGAAAATTTGATTATTATCATTTATATAATTAATTGATTATTTAAATTATCTTTATTTTTGTATATAGTTTAATTAATTTAAATTTAATTTTTATAATTTAAATGTTATAATTTTATATATAACTTAAATATTATAGTTTTATTTTTAACTTTTTTTTTTGTTGTTTTCCTAAAATTTTGACCTATCTTAAATGTCGTAATTAATTGATGGGAGGAATATGTAAAGTCATATATGGATAATTAATTTCAAAAATCTATATATATATATATATATTATAACAAAACAGCCGCCAAATCATTTTCCCGCCCATTTTCAGTTTCTATTTTGATATTTTATTATGTTTTGTTTATTTTTTTTCTTACCCAAAATAGAATTTTTGTAGATCATTAATTAAGTCTAAATTTGTGGAAAACATGTAATTCTTGGAATTTGTAGATAATTTTTTTTAGTTGTAATCTATATATATTATAACAAAATAACCACCAAATCCTTTTTCCACCCATTTTCAGTTTCTATTTTGATATTTTATTATGTTTTGTTTATTTTTTTTTCTTACCCAAAATAGAATTTTTGTAGATTATTAATTAAGTCTAAATTTGTGGAAAACATGTAATTCTTGGAATCTATAGATAATTTTTTTTAGCTGTAAAGCGCTTGAAGAATGTGTAAGCATGGTATATGAAGAGACAAAAATTAATCTATATTATTAATTCTTAAATATTAACATAAAATTTTAATTAAAATAAATTACAGAAAAATGAAACTTTTTTAAATCAGAATAAATCTTGAGATATCAGGTAATACCATTGGATACCGATTGCCAAGTACTTTTTTTAAAAAATAAATATAATTTTTTATTTTATTTCCCATAATTTATCTCTCATTCTCTCTCAATAAAGCCACCACTCAAAACTCTAAAACCCTTAATTAGTTTCAAAATCATGCAAAAAAGTATAAATCTTATATATATTTATGTTATTACTTAATTTTGAAAAATAATTAGTTGGTAGGTTATGTTAAATTAGTTATTTAGGCAAAATTAGATTATTTTAAATAAGTCATTTAAGTTATTTTGACAAAATTAATATTTTGTATAGCCTATTTATATTTATCATATGTTGTTATATTTTTTTTTGAAAAATTTATTATATTTTATATTTTTATTATTGACAGCAAAAATATGTGAAGTCATTATGGATAATTAATTTTGAAAATTTGATTATTATCATTTATATAATTAATTGATTATTTAAATTATCTTTATTTTTATATAGTTTAATTAATTTAAATTTAATTTTTATAATTTAAATGTTATAATTTTATATATAACTTAAATATTATAATTTTATTTTTAACTTTTTTTTTTGGTTATTTTTTTAAATTATGACCTATCTTAAATGTCGTAATTGATTGATGGGAGGAATATATAAAGTCATATATGGATAATCAATTTCAAAAATTTTATTATTGTCATTTATATAATTAATTAATTATTTAAATTATCTTTATTTTATATATAGTTTAATTAATTTAATTTTTTTTATAATTTTAAATGTTATAATTTTATTTTTTTTATTACTTTCATAAAAATTTGACCTGTCTTGAATGTGGTAATTGATTACAAGGAAAAATATATGAAATCATGTACGGATAATCAATTTCAAAAATTTGATTATTATCATTTATATAATTAATTAATTATTTAAATTATCTTTATTTTATATATATTTTAATTAATTTAAATTTATTTTATTATAATTTTATATATAGCTTAATAAATTATTATCATTTATTTAATTAATTTAACCATATTTTCTTATTTTCAACCAATTAGTTTTAACCATGTTTCTGGTTTGTCAATTTAAAGGAATTTGGTGTAACAGTTTAATTTTTTAGAAGTCGTCCCAGAATTAAAATTTCCAATTAATAGTTATTTTTTAACTTTAAATTTTCTAAGAGGAATATGTAAAATCATGTATGGATAATCAATTTTGAAAATTTGATTATTATTATTTATATAATTTATTAATTATTTAAATTATATTTATTTTATATATAGTTTAATTAATTTATTTTTTTTTTTAATTTTAGATGTTATAATTTTATATATAACTTAATTGATTATTATCATTTATTTAATTAGTTTAACCAGGTTTTCGATTTTCAATCAATTAATTTTAATCGTGTTTGTGGTTTGCCAATGTGAACAAGTTTTGTGTAATAACTTAATTTTTTGAAAGTCATCCTAACATTAAGTTTTTTAATTAATTATTATTTTTTAATTTTAATTTTTTTGTTACTTTATTTAAATTTTAACCTATCTTAAATGTAGTAATTAATTGTCAGGGAAAATATGTGAAATCATGTATAGATATCAATTTTGAAAATTTGATTATTATAATTTATATAATTAATTAATTTTAATTTATTTTTTAAATAAGTTGTTTAAGTAATTTTGACAAAATTAATATTTTGTATAGGCTATTTATATTTATCATATGTTCTCATATTTTTTTTGAAAAATTTATAATGTTTTATATTTTTATTATCGGTAGGAAAAATATGTGAAGTAACATATGGATAATTAATTTTAAAATTTTGATTATTATCATTTATATAATTAATTGATTATTTAAATTATCTTTTTTTTATATATATAGTTTAATTAATTTAAATTTATTTTTTTATAATTTTAAATAAAAATATTTTGTATAGGCTATTTATATTTATCATATGTTGTCATATTTTTTTTGAAAAATTTATTATGTTTTATATTTTTATTATTGACAGGAGAAATATGTGAAGTGACATATAGATAATTAATTTTAAAATTTTGATTATTATCATTTATATAATTAATTGATTATTTAAATTATCTTTATTTTTTATATCTATAGTTTAATTAATTTAAATTTATTTTTTATAATTTTAAATGTTATAAATTTATATATAGTTTAAATATTATAATTTTTTTTAAATTTTTTTTTTTGTTTTCTTAAAAATTTGACATGCCTTAAATATGATGATTGATTGCAGGGAGGAAAATGTAAAATCATGTTAATGTGAACAGATTTTGTGTAACAATTTAATTTTTTAGAAGTGGTTCTAATGTTAAGTTTTTCAGTTAATAGTTATTATTTTTTTTTTTGGTTGCTTTCTAAAATTTTTGGCTTATCTTGGATGTGGTAATTGATTGTCAGGAAGAAGATGTGAAATCATGTATAGATAATCAATTTTGAAAATTTGATTATTATAATTTATATAATTAATTGATTATTTAAATTATCTTTATTATATATATAATTTAAATTTATTTTTTTTATTTTAAATGTTATAATTTTATATTTAACTTAAATGTTATAATTTTATTTTTTAACTTTTTTTTTGGTTGATTTTTAAAAAATTTGACATGTTTTGAATGTGATAATTGATTGTTAGGAGGAATATGTGAAGTTATGTATCGATAATCAATTTTGAAAATTTGATTATTATCATTTATATAATTAATTAATTATTTAAATTATCTTTTTTATATATAGTTTAATTAATTTAAATTTATTTTTTTATAATTTTAAATGTTATAATTTTATATATAACTAAATGTTATAATTTTATTTTTTAACATTATTTTTTTTTTGTTTCTTTCTTAAAAATTTGACCTATCTTAAATGTGGTAATTGATTGAGGAGAAATATGTGAAGTCATATATGGATAATCAACTTTGAAAAATTGATTATTATTATTTATATAATTAATTGATTATTTAAATTATCTTTATTTTATATATAGCTTAATTAATTTAAATTTATTTCTTATAATTTTAAATGTTATAATTTTATATATAGCTTAAATGTTATAATTTTATTTTTTAACTTTATTTGCAAACATAGTGAAGTTTTTAGTGTGATAAAGTTAGTAATTAACCCTAATTTGATCTCTAAGTGCATGTGTATACTAGAAGCAAGTCAATTTAGTATAGTATTTAAGGTTTTAAAGTTTGTAATGTGTTAAGAATGACTATGTGCTAAAACATGTTCTAACATGTTATACCCACATTTCTCAACAGCAAGAGTCTGCTCTTTATTGAAAAATTGAAAAGATCGAAATTGTGGAGAAAAATGTACTTCATCAATTTTTAGAATTTAATATTTATATTTGTAAAATAAGTTTGGGAGTTCCTAATATGTATGACATAAGTACTAATTAATGACATTATACTCTATATTTCTTCATCTAATGATAAAGTTACTACGTCGCCAAAGTCGGGTTGTGAGTTATACATACATTGAAAAACTATGAAATGTGTTTTGCCAAAAGGGTTCTCCTTGACGATTTGTTGACTAATGCAACTAAGAAGATTCAATCGATGATCAAGAAGGAGGATAACTAAAAAAAGTTTATATAATTGGTTTCGGATTAAAATGTTTTTTTTTTTTTTTTGTTATTACCTATTCCTATAAAACTTTTCAGGTTGTTTTGTTAATTGCTACTAAATTTTATTTGTTGGCTTTTGTTATAATTTCTTATGCAAGGTAAACTTGGTTTGCTAATTTTTTATTTTTATATTTTTTGTTGTTGCTGGATTTATATCTCCTAGGCAATTTGTTTGATTTACATGTTTTTTGTTTTCTTTTATTATTGAATTTTTTTCTTTTTTTTTTACTGATTCACACTTATGTATTTCCTCATTTTTTATGTTCTTTCATTTATATTTATTTGTATATTTTTTTTAGTCCACTAATTTATAGTGGATGTTTAACGTTACTACATTTTTACCTGCATTCTTTTTTTTTTCACTGTACAAATTATTTTTTCCAGCATATTGCACAATAATTTATAATAATTAAGTTATAATTTAATAACATACACAATATTGAAATCATAACGAACGAAAAACATCTTCAATCAAATAATTAATAAAATAAATCGAGAAATCACCATTTATACTGAGTAATCAACTACTTTGTTACTGAAAGTTCAGAATAAAACATGCCACATTTTTAGTGTTTCGTGCATCAAAGTGAAAATAATGTGTTAAAAATGGTAGACGTTAATCTTACTCTAACAAGTCGCGAATACTATAGACGTTGGATATAATTTTTTGTTAAAGACACACATATGTGTTAGTAGAAAGACTATAATAAAAGCATAAAAAATGTCAAAAAATAAAAAAAGATCAAACAAAAAGGGGCATACATATTTAATAATAATTGAATAACTAATTTTGTTGTATGTTTGTTCATTTCTCATGATTGCAATATGATTATTTTGTTTATTTTATACTTCTTTATTATGATATTAATTTATTATAATTACTGAATTATGTAATTTTCATTTTAAAGATTATTTTTTTTCTTGCAATATCCATGTATCGCACGGGTGATGCACTAGTATATATATATACATATATAATGACAAAACATTACTTAAATTTGGTAAACTGGATCACTAAAAATTTCTCAATTGCTGGGGCATATTCCATGTCCAATCACTTCAATTCATATCTTGCATCTTAATTATATATTGAAATCCACCAATTTTTGTAATATTTTCATTTTCAGCAGCGTGAGGCGATCACGCCCCCTTCTTAATTCACTTAATTTAATTGCCATGCCAACCCTATCATGCCCACGGGAATATGAGCTTTATAAAGCTACTAGTGGATCACCCATGTGATCTATGGATATCGTAAAAAAAAAAAAATTATTAAAGTGAAAATTATATAATTTAGTAGTTACAATAAATAAAAATCACAATAAAGAAGTAAAGAATAAATAAAATAATCGTGTTATAATCATGAAAATATAACAAAAAGATTACAGATTTTGAAAGATTTCCTTATATACATTTAAGGGTAGACGAACAATTAAAAGCACGTAACTCTATCCCGAAACCATGTAAAAAATAAATCTAAATTAACATGTAATACAATAAGCAATGCGTAAAAAATACAAAAATTATACAATAACATGAAAAAAAAATAAACAATAACCTACCTCTTTATTCTAAAATATGCATTCAAGGGTAGACATTTTTTTTTTGAATTTTCACATGTATTTGTCTCATATGTGCATACCACACGAACCCTCAAAGCCTAATTTTTTTTAGTTGCATTCACTTGACAGAATAGCGGTGCTATGTTACACCAGAAGACCAAACTGGATAAAAAAATGTGGTTAAAATTTACTAAATAAAAGTAAAGAAGAAGATAAAATTTGAAAAGAATAATCGAGAAAGGAGAAGAGAGTAAATGAAAGGGTTAAACGGGAATGGAGAGGAAGAAGAGAGGGAGATATTTACTTCCTTTTATTAATTTCTCTTTCTTCAAATTCTCATATTTCTCTCAATTTATCAAATGACAAGCCATTTCTCTTTTTTTCCAAGCTTTGCCACACAATTTGAATCTTACTCACTTAACATAATTTTCAAAACACAAATTTAATTTGCATTTAATTTCTTCAAGTCCAACATATAGCACATCTTCGGAGTAGACTAATAGGAAAAAGGAGAATTAAATAAATGACAATAATCAATTAAGTTGAAAAATAAAATTATGACATTTAAAATTATAAAAAATAAATTTAAATTAATTAAATTGTATGTAAAATAAAGATAATTTAAATAATCAATTAATTATATAAATAATAATAATCAAAATTTCAAAATTGATTATCCATACATGACTTTACATATTTCTCCTAACAATTAATTACCACATTTAAGATAGATCAAATTTTTAAGGAAGTAAAAAAATAAAATTAAAAAATAAAATTATAACATTTAAGTTATATATAAAATTATAATATTTAAAATTATAAGAAAATTAATTTAAATTAATTAAACTATATATAAAATAAAGATAATTTAAATAATCAATTAATTATATAAATGATAATAATCAAATTTTCAAAATTGATTATCCATGACTTTACATATTTCTTTTGACAATTAATTACCACATTTAAGACAGGTCAAATCTTTAAGAAAGTAACAAAAAAAAAGTTAAAAAATAAAATTATAATATTTAAATTATATATAAAATTATAGCATTTAAAAATATAAAAAATAAATTTAAATTAATTAAACTATATATAAAATAAGAATAATTTAAATAATCAATTAATTATATAAATGATAATAATCAAATATTCAAAATTGATTATCCATACATGACTTTACATATTTCTTTTGACAATCAATTACCATATTTAAGATAGATCAAATTTTTAAGAAAGCAACAAAAAATAAAATAAAGTTAAAAAATAAAATTATAACATTTAAGTTATATATAAAATTATAACATTTAAAATTATAAAAAAATAAATTTAAATTAATTAAACTATATAAAATAAAGATAATTTAAATAATTAATTAATTATATAAATGATAATAATCAAATTTTTAAAATTAATTATACATACATGACTTTACATATTTTTCTTGGCAATCAATTACCACATTTAAGACATGTCACACTTTTAAGAAAGCAACAAATAAAAATAAAGTTAAAAAATAAAATTATAACATTTAAGTTATGTATAAAATTATAACATTTAAAATTACAAAAAAATAAATTTAAAATAATTAAACTATATATAAAATAAAGATAATTTAAATAATTAATTAATTATATAAATAATAATAATCAAAATTTTAAAATTGATTATCTATACATGACTATACATATTCCTCCTAACAATCAATTATCACATTTAAGACAAGTCATATTTTTAAAAAAGCAACAAAAAAAAAATAAAATCAAAAAATAAAATTATAACATTTAAGTTATATATAAAATTATAACATTTAAAATTATAAAAAAATAAATTTAATTTAATTAAACTATATATAAATAAAAATAAAATAAAAAATTTACTTGACAGTCGGTATTCAACAGTATTATCTAATATTTCAAGATTTCTCCCTATTTAAAAAAGTTTCATTTTTCTGTAATTTATTTTAAATAAAATTTTATGCCAATGTTTAAAAATTAATAATATAGATAAATTAATAATATTTATCTTGGCTCTTCATATACCAGCATGCTTACACATTCTCCAAATACTATTCAGCTATGAAAAAAATCATTTACATGTTCCAAGAACTACATGTTTTTCACAAATTTAGATTTAATTAATGACCTATAAAAATTCCATTTCGGGTAAGCAAAAACAAATAAAAAAACATAATAAAATATCAAAATAGTAATTGAAAATGGGCGGAAAAATTTTTGATGGCTGTTTTGTTATAATATATATATAGATGAGACCAACCCAGCCTCCCACTCGATTGCTAGACATAGCAACTCTCAAACAAGAACTCAACCCCAGTTGAGCTAGCAGATGTGGCCATCGATTGAGCATCAACACCAACTTAATATGGACCTCGGTGAAAAAAGAGAAAGTCAAAAAGAACAAGTTGGAAAAAGGAGGAAACGGGGAACGGATGCCTAAGCCCCCTCGATTGAAATACGACACATATACCTTATTGACGATCGGGATAGATTGGATCCTCTGTGAAGTCTATAACTTGGCGATCATTTGAATCCTTGACCATTGAGGACAACAAAACCCCGGCGCCCATGTCAATAACAAGCGCTATGACTACCATCGGATGTACGGTCACACAATCGAGGAGTATGTTGTGCTAAAAGACCAAATCAAGCGGTTGGTCAAACAAGGCCATCTCGGCCAGTATGTCTATAGTAGAAGAAGTCGGACTAAGGAGTCACGGGGAGACCGAGGTCAAAGAAAAAGCCGGAACCCATAGAGGAGGTCGATAATTGAAAAGGGCCAGGATGACAAAACAACTCCCGTTGAGTAGATAAAGGGAGTCATAGACATTATTTCTAGAGGCTTTGCTAGAGGAGAAATGTAACACTCTACTTTCTCGGGCATATTGTGACTTCAAAATTTGAGATATTTTTTTTTCCTAAAAACAATCTCAACATCATATTAATTTTCAAAATTTTCCATTTACTTATCTAGCATAAGAATTATCATACATTATAAATGTTAAGCTAGGTATTCACTAATAGCGGAAGTATGAATTGAACCTAAGCATACATCAAACCATATTACTAATGCATGATCGCTTTGGACATATTTCATAATCAAAGACTATTCATCAACTGAACATAAGTTTTTCAACATGACTTGAAACATTGTTAGAACGGGAGGTGCTATGGCACACACCAAGAGGGGGGTGAATTGGATATTTTAAAAATCTTGATAGAACTTGAAAACTTTTTGACCTAATTGAGGTTTTAGTGATTTAAAACATATAACATATAAAATGACAAATGTAAAGCAAGAAGAATAAATGAGACAAAGGATTTATAGTGGTTCGGCTTAAACCAAGCCTAATCCACTACTTTAGCTCCCACTAAGGATTTTAAACCAATTCACTAAAACCTCCTACTTACACAAGTAGGCCCTCTAGCTACACAAGCTAGGAAATACAACTTCCTACTTAAACCAAGTAGGTCCTCTAGCTACACAAGCTAGGAAAAACAAGAAGTATACAATTGGAGAGAATTTAAGAGATGAATCTCTTAGTTACAATGTCTCTCAAAAATGATACAAGGCTTGAAATGAATAATTACAAGTGAAGATCAAAGCCTTGAAGAGAGAAAATTAAAGCACAGTCAATATAAATACAAATGTGTATACGATGTAAGCTCAAATAATTTCCTTTCCATCCATTAGTCTTCTCTTGATCATCCATGACTTGTATTTATAGGCTTCCCAAAAGATTGAAGAGAAATGTAGCCGTTTGTGACCGTTGGAGTTGAAAAACTAGCCATTGGAAGCTTTCTGTAAAAGATATAGTCGACAGAAGAAAATGCATAGTTGACTATTTTTACAAATAAAACAAGACATAGTCAATAGACAAAAAGGCATAGTCAACTATCTTCTAACACAAAAATCCCATAGTCGACAGATACATATGCACAGTCGACTATTGCAAAAATGTGAAGAGAATTTTGAATTTTATGAACAAAAATAGTCGACAGATGAAAAGCCATAGTCGACTATCCTTACTTGATAGTCGATAGATGAAAAAATAGTTGACAAAAGTCTTAAATAGTCGACAGATCAAATCAGCATAGTCGACTATTCTTATGCATAGTTGACTATCCTTAACAGCATAGTCGACTATTTTTAGGCATAGTCAACAGAATGAACCACATAGTCGACTATCCATTTAAAAAAAATGAAAACTTGACAAATCCTCATTTTGATTCTTTTGAAAGCAAGTTGAGATTATTAAAAACATATTTATTTTGAATCTAAATACACTCAACCACACTTCAACATTTCTCCTATATAAATTTTTATAACTTTGCTCAAGGAGATTTAATGATTGCTTTTCTCATTCATATAGATTGATTAAAAAAACTTTGTCCATATATATTTACTTACTCATAAAGATTTAGAGATTGATTTTCATATAGTCATTATCAAAATCATTATTTTATTTTTCAAGAGTAAAATATCAAACATAACATAACCAAATCTTCATGAATAAGCAAAACATCAGATCTACATGTAGAATCTATCGGCCACGTCATCACGTGCGTCGAATCCTAGCTTTACCATTAACCATAAATAAAGTTATACATCACCATTCCTCAAAATGTTCAGAATTTGATGTAGCAGAACTTAAATACATGGGCTACATAACATTCAATCATTACATCTTGTACTTTATTAAGTGTCATATCATGCCTTATTTATCATCGTTTTTGTTACAATCTCCATCTAGAACGTTTGAATATTCCAGAGGCAAATCCCAAGTTAAATGATGAATTATCTAAGTAAGGGAACAATAAACATATTTCGTGCATGAATACAAAATGCAACATAACATCATTCTTTTCGTTTGAGTCGACCGCACCCAACTGCTACCCTTGGCAGAGTAGCAGCGCCAATCCCTAATCCCAAACCCTTATGCGTTGCATGATCAATAATATCATCGTAAACATGTGCATAATTCGTCATTAATATATATAAATGCACTTTACATGATGCATAATATACATATGATAGAATCATTAGCATAAAACTGGTTTTAGGTTGAATCACTTACCTCGAACATAACTCATAGTATCTTAATTCTTGTGCCAGGCGTCTAACGTACTCAATTCGGATCCTCAACATACCCTGACCATCATATTTATTCAAAAATATAAATATCCTATTTTTCCTAAATTTTTTCATAATTTTCCTCTATTTCTTCATAGTTTTTCCTCAATAAATCCCAATTAAATATTTCTCAAATATTTCTCTATAACAATTCATAAAATAACTTTCTTGATTTTTTGAAATTTTCTAGAAAATTTTACTCACATTGACTTAGGCTCTCAGGCTTCCTCGATATACGTGTCATAACCTCGAAACGCATGCTCGGATAATTTTCTGGCCTCGGACATGCTCCTCAAACCCCAAATTAATTCCCAAGAATTTTCGAAAACTTCCTCATATTTTCCCTTATTTTTCCTATTTTCCTTTCTTTTTCTTTTCTTTCTTCATTTCTTTTTTTTTTCTTCCCTTCTTATTCTTCACCGCATCTGTGCACCAGCCACCACCTATGCACAACCTCGGCAACTCCTAGCCTCCGTTGCCACCGCGCCCACCTTTGGCCGATACCACCGGCCCTGCAATCGCATCCACCAGCCGACGCCTCCGCGGCCTCCGCCATGGCCTCTCGCACGCACAATACTCCCGTCGCTACAACTGGCTGCAACCACCTCCGACTGCCTTCGCTTTAGGCTGCGACCCTATAACCACTGCCGGTAGCTGCGCCTTGTTGCCACCATCAGCCACCCAACTCGCTGCCTCTGCTGCTGTTGTTCTTCATCATCGGCCATGGCAGCTACTGCCATGGCTGATCGACCTTCTTTCTCGATCCCTCATCTCTCTCACTCTCTCTTGATCTGCTTTCGGCCTTCTTCCAAGCCCTTTTCTCTCATTCCCTTTCTTTTCATCCCTTGGTTATGCCCGTGAAGCTTCACAAAAGCTTCCCAGAAATTGCCACCAACTCACATGCTCATATGTATACATATTATATATAACACCATAATATTAGGAAATTACACATTAGCCCCCTAATTTCTCTCTTAATTCCACATAAAAAATCTCTAATTACAATTACATTCTCAAACCTCAAATTAATTTACATTACAATACTGAAAATGCAAAATTAATTACTCCAAGATTACTTGATATGGACGGTTTTTTCCCAGTGTCCTCACCGAGCTATTGCCACATTCTGAAACAACCCTAAGATTGATTTTTATGAAAAATCAGAGCCCTCTCAGGGTTCTGTTGACTTCCTAAAAGTCCCATACGATAATTCAATTTTATAGCCTGAAACAAAGTTGTATCGAAAACTATCTCAATTCTGATTTCTTTTAATACCATAAATCCTATCTCGGAACACTCATCGAGACAATATCATTTTCCATAGACATTTACACTCCAAGGCATTCCATGCAATCAATTCGACACTTATAACTATAAGAAATTATACTTAAACTCCTAATCTTTTGATAATTTCACCTATGAGCCAAGTTAAAATTACCCTCGAACCTTTTAGAAAATTTGGGATATTACAAGAGACTCCAGGTAGACAAGAAGGCGACATCTCAAGGTGGTGATGTCGGTCAATAGTACCGAGCAAGAGATGATGGCCCAACACCCGGTGATCTTATTCACTGATAGGGACTTCGAAGGAATTGATCAAATCCTAGATGATCCCATGGTGATATCCATCATGGCTGCCAACTACGTTATCAAAAATGTAGTCATCGATCAAGGAAGTTTGGTCGACTTATTATATCTATCAACCTTGAAGAAGTTAAAAATCCCCGAAGAAGAGCTTAAACCATTCCACGGAAGTCTAGTCGATTTTTTTGGGGAACAAGTGCACGTTAAAGTGTACATCGAGTTACGGACCACGTTTGGGACAACTCCCCTCCTTAGAACCATCAACGTTAAATATCTAGTTGTCTATTTCCATACTCCATATAACGCTATGCTTAGATACCAATCCCTCAATGCTCTGGGTGCAATCGTCTCCACTCCTCATCTAATGATGAAGTTCCCAATATCAGCCACCGAGATTGGAGTTGTCCACGCTGATTAGAAAAAAGCTCACTAATGTTACATCGATAGCCTGAGGGTCCAAACTCCTAAGCCTAACATAGGCACCAACAACCGAGCTCCCTGCCACAATGTCAACATGAATCCCTCTAGTTGAAATACGACACATATGCTCCGTTGACAATGGGGAGAGATCAGATCCTCCATGAAGTCTATAACTGGGGGATCGTTTGAATCCTCGACAATCGAGGACAACAGAACCCCAACATCAACATCGATACAAGTAAGCACTACGACTACCACTAGATGTATGATCACACAACTGAGGAGTGTGTTGCGTTGAAAGACCAAATTGAGCGGCTAGTCAAATAAGGCCACCTCGGCCAGTATGTCTATAGAAAAAGAAGTCGGACCAGGGAGCAGTAGGGAGACCAAGGTCAAAGAAAGAGCCGAAACCCATAGAGGAGGCTGAGAATTGAAAAAGGCCAGGATGGCTTCAGTTGAGAAAATAATAGGAGTCATAGATGCCATTTCTAGAGGCTTCGTAGAGGAAGAAGACTCCAGCTTGACAAGAAAACGACATCTCAGGGCGGTGATGTTATTTAACAGTACCGAGCAGAAGATGATGGTTTAACACCTGGTGATCTCCTTCACCGATATGACTTCGAGGGAATCGACGATCCCATGGTGATATCTTTCGTGGCCACCAACTACATTATCAAAAAAGTATTTGTCAACTAAGAAAGTTCGGCTGACCTACTGTACCTGTCAACCTTGAAGAGGTTAAAAATTCTCGAAGAAGAGCTTAAACTGTTTCATGGAAGTCTAGTTAGTATTTTCAAGGAACAAATACAAGTCAAAGGGTACATCGAGTTGCGGACCACGTTTGGGACAACTCCCATCCTCAGGACCATCACCGTCAAATATCTAGTTGTCGACTGCTAGACTCCATATAATGCTTTGCTTGGATGCCCATCCCTCAATTCTATGGGTGCAATCATCTCCACTCCTCATCTGACGATGAAGTTCCCAATATCAACCACCGAGGTTGAAGTTGTCCACGCTGATTAGAAAGAAGCTCGCTAATGTTACATTGATAGCTTGAGGGTCCAAACTCTTAAGCCTAACACAGACATCGACAGTTGAGCTCCCTGCCACAATGTCAACATGGCTGAGTTGGACCCTCAAAGTGAGCTCCTCGATAACCTACCATAGGCCACTGAGGAGATGCACACTGTGAGTCTGGGACCATTACTAGGGCAGGTCACGAAGATCAGCTCCACACTCATCTCTCGACCTAAGGAAACGACTAGTCACCCTACTCTAGCAAAATGCCGATCTTTTTGCCTGGGCACCTACGAACATGCTTGGGATCAACCTTTCTTTCATATGCAATAAGTTGGCACTAGGTCCAAGTGCCAAACCAGTAGCCTAAAGAAGAAGGAAGCTAGGAGGAGAGTGGCAAAAAGTAATGGCCGAGGAGACGGCGAAGCTCCTTGAAGCTGAGTTCATTAGGGAAGTACCATACACCACTTGGTTAGCTAACGTAGTCATGGTAAAAAAACTTTCAGGCAAGTGGCGAATGTGCATTAATTTTACAGATTTGAACAAGGGATGCCCGAAGGATTCTTACTCTCTACCAAACATCGACTGACTTAATTGTTGATGGAACCTTCAGTTACAAATACCTCAGTTTTATGGATGCATATTATGGGTACAACTAGATCTGGATACATCCCAACGATGAAAAGAAAACAACCTTCATTACGGAGAATGCAAACTTTTGTTACAAAGTCATGTCGTTGGGATTAAAGAATGTAGGGGCAACTTACTAATGCTTGATGAATAAAGTGTTTGCAAAATAAATAGGCTAGAATATCGAGGTGTATGTGGACAATATGGTGGCCAAGACATCAAAAGACGGAGACCACTACTCAGACTTGGCCGAAGTCTTCGGCCAACTCCAACGACACAACATGAGGCTCAACTTAAAGAAGTGTGCATTCGGAGTCCAGGCCGAAAAATTCCTTAGCTTCCTACTAACAAGCCGGGGTATCAAAGCAAATCCCGAAAAATACAAGGCCATCTTTGATATGCACAGCCCTTGCAACATAAAAGAGGTTCAATAGTTAACCAGCCGAATAACAGCCTTGTCTTGGTTCTTATCGAAGTTAGCGGACCAAGCTCATCCCTATTTTTGGTGTTTAAAAAAGCTAGCAGAATTCCAATGTCTCGGTTCTTATCGAAGTTAACGGACCAAGCTCATCCCTATTTTTGGTGTTTAAAGAAGCTAGCAGAATTCTAGTGAACAGAACAGTATGAAACCGCTTTCCAAGAGTTGAAACACTTCTTGGCTACCCTTCCTATCCTAACAAGACCAGAGTTAGATAAAGAACTTTTACTCTATCTTTTTGTGATCGAGAACACACTAAGCTCCATGCTAGTCAAAGAGAAAGGCAAGGTACAACTACTAATATACTTCATCGACCAAGTTCTATAAAGACCCAAAGTTTGGTACCAAAAGATAAAAAAATTGGCCCTCACCCTGGTAATAGCAACTCGGGAGCTTAGGTCATATTTCTAAAACCACCAAATTATGGTCCAAACCGACTAACCGATCCAACAAGTGCTTCAAAGACTACAACTCTTCGACAGAATGATCACATGGTCGGTGGAACTTTATGAGTTCGGCATACAATATCAGCCCCACAAACACATCAAATCCTAAGTACTATCTGTTGATGTACGGAAACGGTCAATCGGAGTTCGAGAGCCCACAACGTGATAACGGGTACCAAAAAGGCAAGGAATAGAAGACTGAAGCAGATAAGAAACACACACAGGACTTTTACGTGGTTCGGCCAGAATGATGCCTAGTCCACGACCGTTCTCTGGTTATTCTAGCAGAGTAACAGTATGTATTTTCTGACGATCAATCCCTTTACAATGGCGTCCCCTCTTCTATATATAGAGTAGGGTAGCTTACAATGCGAATTAGTCCTAAGTATGGAAGAAGTCTATTCCGTTGACGGCGCTTTCCTTATTGGTTTCGGATTATCAGGGATAGGTCCCTTGTCTTCAAGAATTCGGATTGCTTCCGATATGTAAGTGTCTATCGCTTCCGATTATCTCGCGATCTTCCAGCCGTCTGATCTGGGCGTATCTCTCGGCGAGCTGAGTCGTGATGTTTGGAGTTCGTCTGAGCGAGCTCGCTTAAAGCGAGCTCGCTGGCATCAGCGATCTGGCTTCTGGTCCCGAAGGAATGGGACTCCGCACTGATGGCTTTCGGTCTTCGGGTCTGGCGGGCTTCTGGGGAGTTTGGGCCGCTCTGCTGGGCCTTAGGTGATTCAGGTCGTTCTGTTGGGCCGGGCCCAGCCCGTCAATTGATTTCCGGAGATCGCATATAACATAAGCCCCCCAGCTCTTAGTGCGAGCTGCGGACTGAGAGTTGCTTCAGTTGCCACAACCTGTCTAGCTGTATTTCGGACGACCAACCGTCCCTTGAGAAACACTTCAAAGGGCACGTCTTGCCCGTACTGCTTTAAATGCGCACATTCCCCCATTACTGCGCGTGATCATGCCTGTGGGTCCCACGAGCTGTCGTGCGGCCGAGTTTCTTGGGGCATGCCGTGAGCCGTTTTTTAATCCGACGATCAGGATCTTCCGGGCAAAAAGTATAAATAGCGGGAGAGACTACCTTCTTCCCCCTTCGCTTTATTATTTCGAATTTTCGTTGTGTGCAAAGGCTCTTGTTCGTCTCCTTGCTCTGTCTCGACTGCGACCGCCTTTCCAGTTTTCGGGTGCCTTCGCCGCCATTCCCTGCTTCGGCATTTGCTTATCTTCCGTTTATCCGGTGAGTTCCTCGCAACCCCTTTAGTCTTGTTTTCTAGTTTACCGTCTCTCAGATTTATCCGCGTACTGCCTTCTTCGTGATGGCTATGTGTCTTCCTCTGGTATTTAGAGCGTCGTTTGGCCCCCTTTTTGGCCTATGATTGTCGAAGCGAGCTTAGTCTTGCTTTTAGATATCCACCGGGCTTAAGTTTCTGGCCCCCCTGCTTTAGGCAGTGTCCTTACTTCGCGGTTTCAGCGCAACCTGATCGAATGGGGAGAGTCTAGGGCTTTTTTCTGTTTTGCGAGCGCCAGTCTGCTCCCAGCGGCCTGACTCTAATTTTGTCGTAGATGTCCCTCTCAGGTCACAGGCGTCGCGATTACCAAATAGGAGACATGGATACCCCGACTTCTTCGGAACCGTGTGAAGGATGGGAGGAGACGGTCCAAGAGCTTACCTCTCGGCGAGGTGGGGATGCTTGCGAGCTCGCTTCATCAGTCTCAGCTGTTCCGTCTCAGCGATCTGGGGATGAGCGAGGTGCCCGCGAGGTGTTCGAGCGTCATCCTTCTAATGTGACCCTTGGCGAGCTCATTTCTTGGGTCAATGAATATAATTTTCCTTCGACCTCTAGTGCCATGGTTCCTTCTCCTGAGGACCATGCTGCCAACCCTCCTAAATGGTTCATCGCTTTGAGCCTTCAACACCTGGAGTCTGGTTTTAGGCTTCCAGTCCCTTCTTATTTGATAGCTCTTGTAAACGACCTGAAGCTTTCACCCTTCCAGCTTACTCCGAACTCCTACTCACAACTCTCTTCGTTAGCCCTCATTTTTAAGAGGGCAGGTCTTGAGCCTCCTTCCCCTAGGGTTATTAGGTCTCTTTTTTCCTTCAAGAGTTTAGGCAACGGGCTGTATTATCTCACAGCCCTAAATTCCAAGTATAAGAAGCTCTTGCCGAAGGGTAAGGCAAAGGGCAAATCCAATGTTGGGGCTTACAAGTCCCGGTGGTTTTTCGCCTCTTGCATTTCCCTTTACGAGCTCACGAGCTTCGGCTTCGTACAATGCCCAAGTAAGCGAGCTCACGCCCTTGTCTTTTTTCTTTATGCTTTTCTTTCGCTCTTTGACTGCCTGCCTTCTTTTTCAGATACCTCAGGTAAGAAGTTGAGCCTGACCAAGGACGAGGTCGAGCTTCTGGAGAAGGTCGGCGCTGTAAAGACGGACGCTGACGATATCGAGCCATCTGACGACCTACTTCGTAAGTTCGGGCTCGCTCCCTCCCTTGACGCAAAGGTGATAGAGAAGAGGGACGTTGGGATCCGGGGAAAAAGGGACGTCAGGTCGGCCCTTGACGAGGCTGATCGCAGCTCGAGCTCGAACGAAGGCGGTCAGAGAGAACAAGCCGGTTCATCAACGCCGAGGATGGTAAAGCTAAAATACGTTCCGCACAACAAACCGTCGGCGACCTCTACCGCGGTTCCTCCAGTGCCAACCTTGCGGGTTCAGGCGGATGTGCCCAGGGTTGAAGGGCCTGCAGCCCCTACGGCCGAAGCCCTGGTGATTCCAACTGCTCAGCCCGCCACCGAGATAATCACAATCCGTGATTCCTAGGTGGTTGTGGCTACGTCTGCCCGTGGAAAGGCTTTGGTAGAAGAGGGTCAGGCGGCCTCGGCTTCTGGGAGCAAGAGGAAGGCTGCGTCGGCTTCGTCTCCCACCGGGGTCCAGGCCGGGAAGAAGAAAAAAAAGGCTGGCGATCCCTCTGCGGCAGCAGCTGAAGAGGTTTCCGCAGGAGGGGTCTACTTCGATCGCCTCCTGGATAACTTAAATAACGTTCTGGGCAACTCCGTCCGGTCTCTGGAGAAGGAGGACGTTACAGGGGAAAGGCTTCCATTATATTCAGCTCGCCATGGTCTTCTGGTACGTCCTTATTTTGCCGTCCTTTCCTTTCTTTTCTGTTCGTTTTGTTTAGCCTTTTCTGCTTGTTTTCCAGTCCGTTCTCAGCTGTGTGAAGCAAGCCGAGGAGCTCGTTGTTCTCCTTAGGGAGAAGGAGAAGCTCGCGACTTTGGCTGGGAAGTTGAAAGACGACAAAAAGAAGCTGCAGGACAACCTCACCTATCTGACAGAGGAAACCCGGAAGATGCGGGTTTATTTTGAGGGGCAGGAAGACCGGATCGCGAGGGCTGAGGAGGCCAAGAAGAATGCCGAAGACAAGCTTTTTCGAGAGAAGTCTGCGAGTGCTCTTGCCCTTTGTGATTATAACGCGAAGCTTAAGAAGGCTTCGACCGAGCTGGAGGGGAGTCTAAAAGCGCAGTTGTTGGCTGAGGAGCGAGCTGAAGCTGCAGCCCGCGAGGTGGAGGGGCTCAAGAAGGAGCTTGCCCATAAAGAAGCTGAGGTCGGAGCCCGGGTAGCCAAGGAGCGTGAGGATGCTGCCTCAGAGAACTCAGTCGAATTTTTGTATACTTTGTGGACATTTCATCCTGAGCTGGACATCTCCTTCTTCGGCGAGGATGCTGTCCAGGAGTTCGCAAGGTTTTCAGCTGAGACAGCTGAAAAACAGGCTGCCGGGGTTTCTAGTTAGCCCGACCAGCCCGATCAGCTCGAGGCCGCTCCTTCTACTGAAGATGTTCCCGCTCAGCTTGACGAAAATGCGGCTCCTCCTCCTAGCTAGGGTTTTTCCTTGTATTTCTGTTCGTAAGACGTTTTTCTTTTAACAAAGTCTTCATGCTTCATGTGTGTTTTCTCCCTGCAAGCTTTTATTTGACTGAACTTTGGCGATCTCGGTAGTTGGGCCTTGGTAGATCGATCCTCAAATCGCAACCTTAGCGAGCTTGTAAACTGAGCTTGTAGACTTGGCGTATCCTGTAACGACCCATTAGAGGGTTTAGATTTTTATTTAGAAATTATTGAATTTCTTAATTAGTTTTGTTTGGAGAATTTTTGCCAATTAATTGTTAATGTGGCAATTTAGAGATTTAATTGAGAAAATAGCATTTAATTATATTTAATTATTGAGAAGATTAAATGCAAGGACGTGTTGGTCATTTAAGGATTTGATATTAGAGTTTAATTGTTAAACAGAATTAGTGTAATTAAAGGATTAATGAATCCATACGTGAGGAGGATTCGGATTGGAAGACTCCTAGTTGTATAAGGAGATTGTGAAGGCTTTTTAGGGTTGTTTTCTCTTTATACATATATAAACTTCCATAAGCCATATGTTTTTCACGCCGCAAGAACAGAGAGCCAAGAAGCAATCAGTGAGTTCAAGGATTTGCATAGAAGGCTCTCGGGAGATCATTGAGTCGATTAAGGAGGTCGTAAGGCAAGTTATTCTCCCTGTAAACTTTTCTTACGAGATCGTATATTAGCATTCGATCATCAGTTCCAGCAGTTCTTCGTTTAAGTTTTAGATTTATGTTACAGTCAGTGTATATATATATATATAGGCACGAGCAGTGAGTTCAAGTCTTGCATAGGAGGCTCTCGTGAGATCATTAAGTCGATCAAGAAGATCATAAGGGAAGTATCCTTCCCCTGTAATCTTTTCTTACAGGTCTTGATTGAGTTGGATATCAGATTTCCATAATTGAATCAGTTTCAGTGCATGTATATTCATATATGTGCGTTACAGTGAGTTATTTCAGTTCAGTGCATGTTTATATATGTATTTACATGCGTACAGTGAGTACCAGCCAGTTCATGTATATTCCTTGCAATGTTTACATTAGTTATGATCAGTAAATCATCCCTCAAGTTGTTTATATATCAATTGTGATTGTTCTCCCAAGATTTCTTTTGGAATGGTGTAGTGAAGCTAAGTTTTGATTCAAGTTTTGATCTCTGTTATCGTAAGCTGTATATCTGATAAGATTCCAGTCATTCGAATAAGTCTTGTGTCATTCGAATGAGATTCAAAGCATCCGAATAAGTTTCAGTGTTATCGTAAGCTTTTCTCTTATAATATTCCAGTCATTCGAATGAATTCTTGATCATTCGAATGAGTCATGTGTTATCATATCATTCGTATGAATTTTTGAGATTTTTTAGATTGTCATTCGAATGAGCCTTGTTGTCATTCGAATGAGCCCTTGAAGATGTGAGTAAGTTGTTGCTTTGTATAGCTTAGCATTCGAATGAGCCTTCTTGTCATTCGAATGATCTTCAAATTGATTCGAATAAGGTTACTGTTGCATTCGAATGAGTCGAGTTTTGCCAGTTCAAAAGTTGAAAATTTTCAAAATTCATTCGAATGAATTTGAGAGTCATTCGAATGAGTCCCAGATCAGATCCGAATAGCCTTTGAATATCATCAATCATTCGAATGAGCCTTCTGTCATTCGAATGAGTCTCTGTCATTCGAATGAGTTTTCTGCCATTCGAATGAGCTTGCTGAAATCCATTTTTTTTCATTCGAATGAGCTGCTTTTCATTCAAATTGCTTCCTTAGACTTTCTCAATCATCCAAATAGTATCAAATGGCATCCAAATAGCTTCCAATAAATTCTTGATTCAAGTTTTAAATTTAATATGAATATTCAATTATTCAAATATTGAATTTTTATGCCAAGATATCATCAAATCCAATATGCCATGCCTATACTTAGAAATTTCAGAATATTTGAATCTCAATATTTCTAGTAAAAATCATATACCATGTTTAGCAGTTCATTATGACATGGTCAGCATTATTTTGTGAGATTATGTGCATACACATTGTATGAGCATTGAGCATGACTTATGTGGAGCACTACATATCGTGTGCTAGCATTTATATGAGCATTGCATTATGCGCGCCAGGCGGCTTGTCCGCGGGGATCCCACTAGTATCAGTACAATTATATCTCAATTATGAGATGCTCGCCTGATGTCGACCAGGGAGCTAGGGGCATATTGTCCAAAGTATGTGCTTACAGTTTTTATGTTTGCAGGACTCAGATCAGTCAGGTATGTGTTACAGTTATGTGGGCCTATGGGCCAAAGTTGCATACCTGCATTTAGTTTACAGCTTATGTGCATTTCATCTTATAAATGCCATCCAGTGATTATTATATCTCTCAGTGTAAGTTCAGTAAGTATTTTTATCAGTATCGATATTCTTCGATTCAGCTTCAGTTATTCTTTCCAGTTTATTACTTGCTGAGCTTTGTAGCTCACCTTGTACTCTTCACCATTCCAGGTCCTAGTGGGGGAGTACCAGACGTGGGGCCTAGCAGCAGTGTCCAGTAGTGTGTGTACGTGGAGCCGCTCAAGACCAAAGATGTCTGGGAGTTATTAGTTGTTAGTCAGTGCTTGATCAGTTTAGATTCATTTTAATTTCCAGTTTAGGGAATTTCCCTTAGATGCAATTATGATTTCAATTTTTGTTGACTCAGAGTCTTATTACAATTAATTGATATATACAGTATTGGTATCAAGATTCAGTTATCAGTTGGTTTATTTTATTATCCCCAGTAACACCTCTTCTCGGGCAGTTCTAGGAGAGGGGGTGTTACATATCCCCCTTCCCCCTAGCTCGCAGTTCGTTATGCGGACTGGGAGCTAATGCCGACTTTCTCTTCCCTTTGCGAAGTTTGACCGTCGTCTTGGGACTTGTCATATTCTCGGGAATAATTGCCGGTTTTTGGGAATAGCCCTGGTCTATAAATAGCCTGATATGACCCCTTGAGACGTACTTCATGAGGTTCCTTTCTTTTTATCCTGGCGACGGTGCTTCAGCTGCGGTCCCCATGCAGTGCGGTAATCTTCTTCAGCCTTGGTGTCTCTGTTGAGGCTGCCTTCCTGTCAAGCGGGCTCTGAGGGAGATTGTCGGACTGCTGGGGTCACAGCTGAAGGTTGCTGAAGATTGGGGAAGAATTGCTGAAGGTCGGACGGATCGGAAGATACCGCTTGTTCTGCCATCGCCCTGGTGTATGTTCTGAGACAGTTTTTCGGTTGAAATCTGTATCAGAATATACACCAAGGGCAATGGCGGTGGAGAGCTGCTTTTCTGCAGGTGAGGTCCACTGTGGGAGGGCGTTTGGAGCTGACAACTTCTTCGTAGGAGAGCAGAGACCGTTGCGGGCTCGGGCTACCTTGTAGCTTATGTAGGCGTTTTTCCTTCACATTGTAGCTTGGTAGATCGTTTGATTGTTGGTCGCAAGTGGTCCGTCCTTAATGCTTTGCTTAGCTAAGTAGTAGGTTGCGAATAACACCTAAGCGCTTTAGCTACCTTGCTGACGAGCCTGAAGTGCTGATTTTCAGTGTATCCAGGAGCTTTTTATGATCGGATTAAGTCGAGAGATCAGTCGCTCGTAGGTCGCGTTTGTTGCGTATAGCTGCTTCCCAAGCCAGGATAATAAGAATAACCAAATCGGTCATCGTCTCTGCCCAGAATTTAGTCAAGATGAATGTCCGGATAGGTCGCGGAATGTCTTTAGCTAATTTTCCGCATAGTTTATAGGGGAATAGCTTCGCGTTAAATTGAAGATTTTGCCAAGATATATGTCCAGGTAGGTCGCACAGCGACCTCAGCTAACATACCAGGGCACTTCCGTAAATTCGCGTAGAAATTGAAAATCCGGCCAAGATATATGTCCAGGTAGGTCGCATAGCGACCTCAGCTAACATACCATGGCGCTGCTTGTAGTTGGCTCGGGAGGGGACACCCAGGTAGACCGCAGACCGTGATTTTTATTCAAGATAAAAGGGGGGTCTCA
Organism: Diospyros lotus; assembly: GCF_014633365.1. NCBI lineage: Eukaryota > Viridiplantae > Streptophyta > Magnoliopsida > Ericales > Ebenaceae > Diospyros > Diospyros lotus. The sequence continues at coordinate 7,940,042 of NC_068346.1, read as the reverse complement.
GCTAGTGATCCCTTTGCCCGAGGTGGAGGTGGTTGCCCAGGTAGGCGCCAAACCGTGACATTGGGTCAAGATGAATGGGCCTCAGCTAGCGAATCACGACCTGGGGGAGGACCAAGAGGAATGCTTAGATAAGCCACAAACCATAGCCCGTCGACTAAGATGAATGGGCCCCAGCTCGCAAATCATGGTTTTTTAGCCCTCCCCAAAAAATGTTAAAGTGCTGTAGTGGAGGACAGGTAACAAAGTTCGACAAAATTGATCAGCCAGAAATTTATTAATCTCAATCGAGGTTAAAAAATTTTAACATGAACATAAGAATGGAAACACTTTTACTGATGGTAGGGGCGGAGGTGCTCCGCGTTCCAGGCTCGCGGGAGGACAGCTCCATCCATGTTGGCCAGATGGTATGCCCCGTTTCCCAAGTCCTCGTGGATAACAAAAGGTCCTTCCCAGTTCGGGCTTAGCGTGCCGTCACTGGCTTTTCGAGCGCCGATGAGTACTAGGCATAGCACGCGGTCTCCGAGCTTGTACCGTCTGACCCGAACTTTTCTGTTGTAGTAACGCGCTACCCTTTGCTGGTAGATGGCGATCCGTAGGCGAGCTGTGTCTCTAGCCTCCTCAAGTAGATCTAGATTCGTGGCTAGGAGTTCGTCATTTCCCTCCGGGTTAAAGGTGGCTCTTCGCTGACTGGTCACCTTGTGTTCAGCTGGGATCATCGCCTCGGACCCATAGACCAACGAGAAAGGAGTCTCAGCTGTGCTAGTTTGAGCTGTCGTCCGATACGCCCAAAGCACCGTTTGTAGTTCGTCCGCCCAAGCGCCCTTCCTGTCTTCCAGCTTCGTCTTCAGGGCGTGCTTAATTATCTTGTTGACTGCTTCGACCTGCCCATTGGCCTGGGGGTGGTCTACGGCCGTGAAGCTCTTTTGGATTCCCAATGATTCGCAGAATTGGATGAATTGCTCGCTGGTGAATTGAGTTCCGTTGTCTGTGACTATCTGCTGTGGGACCCCAAACCTGCAAATGATATTATTCCAGACAAATTTTTGTACCTTGGAGCTGGAGATTTCAGCGAGCTCTTTCGCTTCGGCCCATTTGGTGAAGTAATCAACTGCCACGATGGCATGCTTGCAATTGCCACGAGCTGTTGGGAGCGGCCCAATCAGGTCCATACCCCAGACAGCAAACGGCCACGAGCTGTTCATCTGTTGAAGGTAGGCCGGTGGAGCCCGCGGGATATTAGCGAACCGTTGGCACTTGTCACACTTTTTCACCAAGTTGATCGCGTCTTGTTTCATCATAGGCCAATAGAATCCCTGCCGAAGGGCCTTCTGGGCTAGTGACAGAGCCCCGGCGTGGTTGCCGCAATGCCCAGCATGTATTTTCTCCAGCACGGTCTGACAGTCAGAGCCCTCAATACACCTTAACAATGGAGCTGTGAATCCTCGCTTATACAACACCTCATCGTAGATACAGTAGCGAACGGCTCGAGCTCGCAGTCTGTGCGCTTCTAGTTTATCTGTCGATAGCTTTCCTTCCCGTAGGTACGCCAGAATGGGGCTCATCCATGAGCCCTGGGATGCGTGAACCACCATCGTCTCGGCCGGTCGCTCCATGCTAGGGGCGGCTAAAAACTCCACCGGTATAGCCCCTAGAAACTCTGTATCTCGCGCAGTAGCTAGCCGAGCCAGTGCATCTGCATGGGAATTCTGAGAGCGTGGAATTTGGCGTACCTCGAACCGTTGGAAAGGAACTAGAAGTTCTCGTACTTTAAGCAGGTATGCTGCAATCTTCACCCCCTTTGCCTGATATTCCCCGCGTATTTGGTTGACAACGAGCTGGGAATCGCTGAAAATTATCAGTGCTTCAGCTCGCACCTCCTTTGCCAAGCGCAGCCCTGCGAGCAGCGCCTCGTACTTGGCCTCGTTATTGGTAGCTCGGAAACCGAATCGCAGGGCGCATAGTATTCTGTGGCCCTCCGGGCTTATTAGCATAACTCCTGCCCCAGCTCCTTGCTCGCTCGACGACCCGTCAACGTACAACTCCCAGGACGGTCCTTCCGAGGTCTCTCCTTCTACTTGGGTCGTTTCAGTGAATTCAGCGATAAAATCCGCCAGTGCCTGCCCCTTGATTGCCACTCTTGGTTTGTATTCCAAGTCGAACTGAGCGAGCTCAATTGCCCATTTCAGCAGGCGGCCCGATGTGTCTGGCTTCTGCAAAATCTGCCTCAAGGGGTACTTAGTTAGAACATCGATCTGATGGGCCTGGAAATAAGGACGTAATTTCCTTGATGCTATGACCAAGCAGTATGCGAGCTTCTCCATCGATGTGTACCTCGTTTCTGCGTCCACCAACCTCTTGCTAATATAATAAACGGGGTATTGCACCCCTTCTTCCTCCCGAACCAAGGCTGCGCTGAGAGCATGCGCCGACACTCCTAGGTAGATCACCAGTTTTTCCCCATCTCGGGGTTTTGAAAGTAGCGGAGCTTGCCCCATATACTCCTTCAGCTGCTGGAAGGCGAGCTCGCACTCCTCACTCCAACTGAAACCTTGGGCTTTTCGTAACGTATTGAAGAAAGGGATGCACTTGTCGGTTGCCTTGGAGATAAATCGGCTTAGTGCAGCGACCTGGCCGGTTAGGCTCTGCACGTCCTTCATTCTTACAGGCGACCTCATATCCAAAAGGGCCTTTATTTTTTCTGGATTGGCCTCGATACCTCTGCTATTGACCATGAATCCCAAGAACCTCCCGGAAGCCACCCCAAATGCACATTTTAGTGGGTTCAGCTTCATATTGTAGCTCCTGAGGATCTTGAATGTTTCTCCCAAATTACGAACATGATCTGCGACCTGCTCAGACTTAACCAGCATATCGTCAACGTATACCTCCATTATTTTCCCAATCTGCGCTTCGAACATCATGTTCACAAGTCTCTGGTAGGTCGCCCCAGCATTCTTCAACCCGAACGGCATGACCTTATAACAGTATAGCCTGCGATCGGTGATAAACGACGTGTGTTCCTCCTCGTTAGGATTCATGGGGATCTGGTTGTATCCCGAGTAGGTGTCCATGAAACTGAGGAGCTGATGCCCCGCTGTTGCATCCACGAGCTGGTCAATTCTTGGGAGGGGGAAACTGTCCTTCGAGCAGACTTTATTTAAGTTGGTGAAGTCGACGTAGGTCCTCCACTTCCCGTTCTTCTTTTTTACCAGCACTGGGTTGGCTACCCAGACTGGGTAGTGAACCTCTCTGATAAACTCATTAGCCAGGAGCTTATCCACCTCCTCTTTAAGGGCGGCGTAGCGTTCTGGGGTCATCGGTCTCCTCTTCTGGCGCACCGGCTTGTAGCTGGGGTCTATGTTGAGTCTGTGCGACATGACCTCCGGTGCTATCCCCACTATGTCTTCGTGATTCCACGCAAACACATCCAGGTTAGTCTTAAGGAATTCAATAAGTTGGCATTTTACCTCGGGGGCCAGATTCTTCCCGAGCTTCAGGCATCTTTCAGCGTCCACCTCGCTGATCGGGACCTCTTCAAGTTCTTCCACCGGGCCGGTGGCCTTGTTGCAATCCACTTCTCTGGGATCCAGGTCGTAACTCACCCCGCTCCGACTTGAAGGTCGCTGCGCTCCCTCTGTGACCACATTTACTTTCTTTCCTCTGGTCCCCATCTTGACCGCGTCCTCGTAGCAACGTCTTGCGAGGTGCTGCTCTCCCCGCACGCATCCAGTTCCGTTGGTGGTTGAAAACTTGACGGTCAGCGCTCTGGTCGAGGTGACCATATCCAGCTCGTTCATCATCGGCCTCCCGAGCACGACGTTGTATGCTGAGGGGCAGTCAATGATCAGAAACTCCGCAAGCGCTGTGGCTTCACGACCTTCGCCCCCAATTGTGAATGGGAGCTTAACTCGTCCCATGGGGACGATTGCATCTCCCGTGAACCCGAAAAGTGGCTCTGGGGATGGGCCCAACTGTTCGGGCCCGAGTCCCATCTGGTCAAAACAGGCCCTGTACATCACGTTCACCGAACTGCCGGTGCCCACCATTATTCTTCGCACCTCCATGTTGCCAATGTGAGCGTGAATGACGAGGGCATCATTGTGCGGCCAGTGTATGTCCCTGGCGTCCTCCTCGGAGAAAGTGATTTCTTTCACTGCCATCCTAGCTCGCTTTGATGATCTCATCTGCTCGTTAGATCCTGCCACTAGGATATGATTAGCCTCGCGTACATACCTTTCGTGCGACCTGTTCGATGTGCCTGCGAGGTGAGGACCGCCGTGGATCGTATAGATCGTCCGAACTGCTGGTGCGCGCTCATCCTCGGGGGGCGGTCGTTGTTGATTCGCCTGCTGTGGTGGCTGATTTGCAGGTCGCACCACATAGTCTCGCAGCCGGCCCCTTCGAATCAGTTCTTCAATTGCATCCTTCAAAGCGTAACATTCAGAGGTGTCGTGCCCCACCTCGTTGTGATACGCACAAAACTTCTCCCTATTTCTGAACTTGTTGGGAGTTTTTATCGGGTTTGGCCTCCCGAAATCCTCCCTTCTCCTTTCCATGGCGAAGATCCTTTCTTGAGAATCTGATAGGGCCGTATAGTTGTTGAAACGGCCTTGTCTCGGAGGTCGGTCCTCTTGTTCTTCCCGCCGACCTCGCTTGGCTACCTGATTGTTAGACCGCTCTCCTCGGTTGTCCTTTCTGTTTCCCCCGTCGTTCCTTTTCCCGTCTCGGTTAGAGCTTCCGACTTCGTCTCTATGTCCGGCGGGCTTCTTCCCGAACGCTTCTTCCCACCGGATCTCCTTTGCAGCTCGTTCATAGAATTCTCCCAGATCCGCAACGGGGGATTTATAGATGCTCTCGTAGAGCTTCCCGTTTTTCCTGAGACCTGCCGAGATGGCCGTCAGGATACTTTCATCCGAGGGACTTTCGACGTTACTCACCTCGCGTCGGAACTTGGCGATGTAATCTTTGAGGGACTCGCCCAACCTTTGGAAGACCGTGGCGAGGTGGGACGGCGGGGCGAGCTGCCGTCTCAGAGCTCTATACTGCCTGAGGAACTTCCGCTGGCATTCTTCCCAACTACCAATGTTGCGAGACGGGAGGCTTCTGAGCCAGGCGCGCGGGATGTCGCCCAAGGTCGCGGGGAATACCCGGCACTTCACCAGCGAGCTGGTGGTCTACAGATCCATCTGGACATTGAATGCGTCCAGGTGGTCATAGGGGTTGCTATCTCCGTTGTACTGTGGTATGCTCGGAACCTTGAATCTCCTGGGGAGAGCTTCGAGTTCAACTTCCTTTGTGAATGGCGTCCGTTCTCCGTAGCCACTATTTTGGCCACGAACTCCTTGTTGTGCCTCCAGTTCTTGCACCCTTTGGAGCAACTCCTCGACGACGGTGTCCTGGTCCACAGACCGTTGGAGCTGCGATCTCCTGCTTCCTCTCCCCGGTGAGCGACGTGACGGGAGGTCCGCATCCTTGGACCTTGAATTAGAGGAATTTACTGACCTTTCTGGCGGAGGAACTATATCGGCTTCTCTTTCGTTTGGCGGGGGTCTTTTCTCTCGCGGGTGGCGGGGTCTTCGGGGTGACAGCGACTCTGGTTGTCTCGGGACCATTTGCGGCTGGGCTCGGGCAAGGGCCCTGACTGCATCAGCGAGCTGCCTAACAGTACTCTCCAGAGCCTCCTGACGCTGCTACCAGGCCTGAACCGCCTCTACTCCGACGGTTGGGGCGACAGGTTGGGCCGGAGCCCGTGGGGGCATTCCGGTAGTGACTCTGGTAGCCAGTGGAACCAGGGTTTCCATCGCGGGGGCGACGGATCCCATGACAAGTGGATCATCGTGCGGTTGGTTGTGATGATTTTCAGGCAAATCGACGATTGCGTCAGAGCTTCGTGCATTCCTTCCTCTTGCCATTGCTATCGATCAGTGCGGGCCCTCCTTCTAGCGCCAAAGATGTTGACGTATGGAAACGGTCAACCGGAGTTCGAGAGCCCACAACATGATAACGGGTACCAAAAAGGCAAGGAATAGAAGACTGAAGCAGATAAGAAACACACACAGGACTTTTACGTGGTTCGGCCAGAATGATGCCTAGTCCACGACCGTTCTCTGGTTATTCTAGCAGAGTAACAGTATGTATTTTCTGACTATCGATCCCTTTACAATGGCGTCCCCTCTTCTATATAGAGAGTAGGGTAGCTTACAATGCGAATTAGTCCTAAGTATGGAAGAAGTCTATTCCGTTGACGACGCTTTCCTTATTGGTTTCGGATTATCAGGGATAGGTCCCTTGTCTTCAGGGATTCGGATTGCTTCCGATATGTAAGTGTCTATCGCTTCCGATTATCTCGCGATCTTCCAGCCATCTGATCTGGGCGTATCTCTCGGCGAGCTGAGTCGTGATGTTTGGAGTTCGTCTGAGCGAGCTCGCTTAAAGCGAGCTCGCTGGCATCAGCGATCTGGCTTCTGGTCCCGAAGGAATGGGACTCCGCACTGATGGCTTTCGGTCTTCGGGTTTGGCGGGCTTCTGGGGAGTTTGGGCCGCTCTCCTGGGCCTTAGGTGATTCGGGTCGTTCTGCTGGGCCGGGCCCAGCCCGTCAATTGATTTCCGGAGATCGCATATAACACTATCCGACTTCTGTGTTGAATTATCTTCTCCTGCGCAAAGTTCAAATAGTAATCCTTGGATCTTGTTTGTGAACGAAGCTTCCAATATCAAAGGAAGCAAGGCCGGCGTCATCCTAGAAGGACCAAATGGGCTACTGATTGAACAATCCATCCGCTTTGCCTTCAAAACGAACAACAATTAGGTCGAATATGAAGCCCTAGTAGCTAGGCTAAATCTGGCATCGAAAATGGGAGTTAGTTAGTTGCAAGAAGCGATTCCTAGCTAGTGAAAAATCAAGTGAAGGGCGAATTCCAGACAAAGGATCCTCAGCTTGGTTGGTACCTTAGTAAAGTCAAAACCTTAGTCGAAGGGTTCAAATCCTTCGACATCGAGTACATTCCATAGGAGCAAAACTTAAAAGTCAACCTAAGCACTAAGAAACCAAGGAATAACTGGTCCGTTATATAGGAGACCCTAGGCTCACCTACCATCGACTTGGTTAATGTGCAACCCATAGAGACAGGCCTCGATTTTCGAGGATTCCTTATCATCCAGTTCCTAGAAAAGAGTGCTACCTACTAATGCCGATGAGGCTAAGAAAATGAGAAGATTGGCCAACTTCTATGTCTTAATCAAGAACCAACATTGTGATGCCGCTCCTGAAATGTGGATAATGACCAATTCGCCTACATCATGTCTGAGGTACACAAGGAATTTGCGGAAGCCATACAGGAGGCTAGTCCCTGACAGTAAAGATTTTGAGAGCTAGCTACTACTGGCTAACCATGAAGAGTGACTGCCTGGAACACATGTAAAGATGAGAAAAGTGCCAAAGTTTGCAAATGTGCACCACTCCCCATCGAAAGAGTTGCACAACCTAGGTACTTCTTAGCCTTTCTACAAGTGGGGCATAAACCTACTCAGGCCTTTCCTAAACCACCCCTAGACAGCTCAAGTTCATCATCGTGACCATTGACTACTTCACCAAATGGATTAAAGCTGAGCCCTTAGCCATTATCACGATTGAAAAGGATAAGAGGTTTATATGGAAGAATGTCATTTGCCGATATGGCATACCCGGAGTACTTATCTCTGATAATAAAACAAAAAACTTTGAGAATTTTGTAAAGAGGTCAGTATCCACTAGATCTTCACCTCTGTTAAACACCCCCAAACGAATGGACAAGTTGAAGCCGCCAACAAGGTCATCCTCATTGGGCTCAAGAAGCGACTCGATCAAGCTAAATAAGCGTGGGTTGAAGAGTTTTTGATGGTGTTATGCTCGTATCACACCATGGCACAATCTTCGACAATGGAAAGCCCCTTCAGGCTCATCTATGGAGCCGAGGCCATGATTCCAGTAGAGATCGAAGAACCGAGTCCTCGAAGACAACACTTCCAGGAGAGGGCCAATAAAGCTGAACAAAGGGTCGACCTCGACCTTATCCAAGAGGTACATGACATGGCGCACATCCCAAAGCAAGTGGCTAAGCCAAGGGCTGCTAAAAAATACAACACAAAGGTCATGCCTCAAAACTTCCAAGAAGGAGACCTAGTTCTAAGAAAGGTCGAAATAGCAAGGCAACATCCAAGAGAGGAGAAGCTCGGCGCCAACTAAGATGGCTGGTACCAAGTCACCAACAGCTTTGGCAACGAAGCATACCACTTAGTCGAGTTCTCAGGGCACCTCTTACCACAAGCATGGAACACAACTAGCCTGTGGAAGTACTACAACTAAGTGTCCATCTCAAATTCGTTTTATGCATTATTTATTGATTTATTGGATTCGATTATGTCCATGTTTATGCCAACACGAGTTTAAGCCTGATTTTGTGTCTTTACCTTGTTTCAATGTACATTACTTTCGTAATTACACCACCATTGGCTTATTATGCATTATCCAGTTACACGCTAACGCACCGCATAGTATCAATAAAATCAAGAATTTTGCTCGTCTCTTATTTCAATGTACAGTTGCTCTAAGCTCATCCCAATCTCCAAAGCTGTGTCCTAGATCAAACAAGCACGGTCAATCCACCCCTAAGTGCTTGGGTCAATCCTAGTGGGTGGACCTCGGGTCATCCCAGTCTCCAAAGCCGTGCCCAGGGTCACAGGCTCTGTCAGTCCACCCCCAATTACCCAGGTCAATCCCAGTGGGTGGACCTCAAGTCATCCTGATCTCCAAAGCCGTGCCCCTGGGTTAGACAGGCTCTATCAATCCATCTTCAAGCGCTCGGGTCAATCCCAGCGAGTGGACCTCAAGTCATCCCGATCTCCAAATCCATGCCCTGGGTCAAATAGGCTCTATCAATCGACCCCGAAACGCTCAAGTCAATCCCAACAGGTGGACCTTCTCTCATTCTGGCCTCTTCAATCTCCTTGAAGCAAACGCACTTACCTGACCTAGTGTTGGAAGTAAAATAAGGGGCAACAATGGAAATAAAATAAACTATGCACAACAAAACCGACATACAAAATAAATTATGCACAACAAATAACTGAGTAAAAATGTTCTTTAATTTCATCAAGAGTCAAAATTACAGAAGATATGCCGATCTACACTATGACGAACAATACAAATAGTCGAGCAAAGAAGTTCTTTAATTTTATCAAGAGTTAAAATTATAGAAGATATGCCGACCTATACTATGATGAATAGTACAAATAACCCAGTAAAAACGTCCTTTAATTTCATCAAGAGTTAAAATTACAGAAGATGTGCCGATTTACACTATACAAATCTACTGCAAAAAGAAAGAAAAAGAAAAGATGAGTCAAGGTCTAGCAGGTCCAAGGGCAGGCTTGGCCACAGTGTCGATAATAACTCCACAAGTGAACTCAGCAACCATAGGCTTGCCAAGCTGATTGGCGTCTTCCACAGGCCGGTCTCCCTCAGCTTTCAACATCTCCGCCAAGGCCTCGACCTAGCTAAATGGATCCGCCAAAGGCAAATCCACAAACTGACCAGCCATGACTTCTTTAAAGGCACCACAAGTCGAGAAGTCGGCCTCAGGAAAGAGCACATGAGCTTGGGACAAGGCCTTCGCAAAGCCTTCCAGAAATTGGTCAATGGCCCCATCCTTCAAGCTCTCAAACTTGACCTATGCCTTGATTGCCTTACTCTTTAGCTGGGCAGGCTTGAGCTTTACCTGGTCAGCTTAGAGGACAGCGGTCACAAGGTCGACCGTCAGCTTTGCCATCTTCTTCGCCCTTTTTTGGGCAGTAGCTTTGGCAGCATATGCCTCATTCTTTAGTAACGTTAGTTCTTCCAAGCCTTGTTCCCACTGCTGCAACAACTTCCTAGAGCGATCTTCAGCTTGGAAAGCCATGGTCTCTACCTTAGCAACCTGCTTTCGTAGCTCTTTCATCTCAGCAGCCATCTCCCTCCTCGCCCACTCGATTGCTTCCTCGCAGGCATAGTTGACCCTCTTCGATTGGGCCCAACACTCTAGTTCCAGTGTTTAGCAAATGCTGGCAAGATGGAGAGACTGTATCTCAACCCAACGGCATAACCCCCCCAATCTCGAGGTCCAACTTCCTCTGTTAGTCAGTTGGGAGGGAGATATGCTCCTCAATAAAGGCCTTGGGATGAAAATCCTTGCTCCAGAGGCTCTTTGGGTCAGTCTCGGCATCATCACATCCCCATAACCTGGGCCTCGATAGAAGCTGGTCCACGCTTGATGACTAATCGACGGCTAAGCTCAAGGCCCTAAATGGCCTCGGTTCTTTTTCTTGTGCAACTATTAGCCGCTTATGCTGTAATAAAGTCTTCTTAACATTGATTTTCTCCTCGACCTATCGAGGGACCAAGTCTTTTGGATGAGCAGGTTGCGAAGCCAACTAAGGAGTCGGCGCGGGACCCTTGGTCGACGTAGGGGCCTTGGATGATGGGGCACCACTCTCCAAGATAGGGGCCTTCTTAATAGCTTTGTGGACCTACCCGGTGCTCGGCTCAACACCCCTTATTCGAAGTGTTCGCTATCTCACATCTTCAATGCCATCTCGTCTAAAACAGAAGACAAGCAGTATGAGTAACGACAATAGATAGCCGAGAAAGAAAGGTAAGATAAAAATCGACCTATATAAGCGGCCAAACCCTCTCGTCATTCCCATATTTAACAAAGACTGAGCTCCCCAACATCAGACAATCCCTGAGGTGATCCATTATTAGTTGGTCATCTGAGCTTAAGCTCTGGTATTGCATTCCGTGATGGAGATAGGCTCCTTACTTCAGCACAATGGGAATTTGACAGTCGTGTTCTTATCTAGAAAAAAAGAAAGCTCGTTCTCCCAAAAAGCCAATTTGAATTAGTCGACCTTGAAGTTCTTGTAAGAGTTGTCGAAGGCCTTCGGCAATTTCCTCTTCGAAAGCCCACTCAAAGAAACCTAGTTACCTTTGTTAACTCCATTCGACTGGAAGAAAGAAAAGAAGACCCCCATACTCCCTTCCCAACTTAAAAAGCTCAAAAACACTTCGAAGGCCTTCACAAAGGCCCAACTATTTGGGTACAACTAGGTTGGGGTGACGTTCAACATCGCCAACACCAAGCATTGAAAGTCAGTAAACAAGAGTTGAAGACGAAGATGCGTGAAAAATGTCTTGTACACAAAGATTAACCCCGAGTTCGTGGTCGAGAAGACTCGCCTATCTTCTTCACATGGTTGGCACTTGAATAGATTTTCATGCCCAACTGTTGACAAGAAGATCTGTGACCTTAGCACGATAACATTGCCCAGGGAGTCGTATATCGACGCAGCCTTAGCTACGTCTTCACTCACCCATCTATATATAATCGCCACTTACACCAGAAAACGGACTTGAAGGTGACCCAGCAATGGATCCAGAACTTACATTATCCCTGGGGGAACTAGAGAAAACAGAACCATGCTTACTTTGAACTATGTTTCGAATACCCCGATCTATATGTTGAATCACTCCCCTAAGTTCAATCGGCAAAGCCCGACAGCTAACTCTATGCATAGGCATCCGATTCCTCGTCGGGAGCTTTCCTATGACAATCACGAAATCACTCCCATTCCTAGATTCGTTCCCCGAACTTTCCATAACGCTCAATAACCAGCAAACAATAACAATAGAAAGAGTGAAAGGGAGAAGAATAAAAAGAATTAGATTTGTGAAGTTACTTTGAAGCAAACAAAATCTGTAGAAGATGAGTGAAAAGAGAACTTGGCCCAAGCCGAAAACATACAAGCGATCGGAGATAGGAAGACGCATAAGCTCTTAGAGAACCAAGGTTCGAAAATCAAATGCAAATTCAAAAATGGGATAAAGAATGGGGAAAATGGCATATAGATGTCCTTAAATAGATATCGCTTAACTGTTGCGATCTAGACCCATCCCTAATGATGATTAGCATTGCACGATGCATCCAAAAAATAGAGATCAAGTGTCATCGATCACCCATAGAGATTGCGCCACTTGACATGCATTGAACACCTTGAGTTGAAATGGCGGGACATTTTCCTGTTCACTCATGACGTCACATCTTCTTGAATAATCACCTCGAGTTTCGAAACCGTGTGTGTTACTTGTTAGTACCTTGAAAACGACCCATAGAATTGTCAAGCTTAACCCTAGTAAGCTAGGCCCGAGGTTAAGTCCAACCAGAATGGTTGGAACACCTCGGTTGCATCCCAACTCGAATGATTGCCATTGCGAACATCTAAGACCTGGGGAACTGTAGACTAAACTAATTCCATTAAGCTTGACTCGACGATAAGCCCGTCGCTTGGTATTGGGCCCGGTCCTAGGCCTCATCCCATCAACGTCAGTTCAACAACATCACTTCACTCATCAACGCCATACCAAGATCCATGTGCCTAAAACAAGCTTCAATTGCCCTAAGATTCTTGGCTCTTAATCCACTTGTAACAATCAACGACATGCAAGGGGCTTTCTCATTATCTCCTATAAAAGCTAACCGGTCATCGGTCAAGGTATGTTTCTTTCAATCTAACAAAAACTCTACCACCTTAAGTTCTTACTTACTTGAGTATCAGAGTGCTTGCAAGTGACATCCTTCCGTTATGCAGATCATTATTGCCTCAAGACTTCCGTTTGATCATCATCTCTCGATTGGAAGGAACAAGAAGATATGGTGATTTTTCTAAAAAGAAAAATGGTTCGAGGCTATTTAGGTAATTTGAATAAGCATTTTGAGGGTATTTCCATAATTTTGAAATTTGAGGTATTAATATAATTCATCAAAAGTCTTGGGATGCAAGTACAATTTCCTAAAAGATCTCGGTGCAGGGAAATACTTTTTAAAGTAAATTGGGTTTTAATGAAATGTTTTGAAAGCTAAGGACTTAGGAAAAAGGGGCCAATTGGAATTAAGGAAAACTAAGGGGGTGAAAGTGCAATTCCCATAACCTGCAGTGTGAACACTAACGGAAACCTGTCGCCGCACCGCAAGGGCCCGAGCTCTTTTTCGACGACAAGATGGCCTGAAGCGACAACAGGGATAGCCATCAATGTCCTAAGTATTCTTGGTTAGCAGATGGACAGGGATGTGATGATTTGAGGCGTTAATTTCGAGTTTCAATAGGCTAGGCAAGAAACATGAAATCAAGGCCACTTTGAGAGGGGATTCGAGAGTTGCACAGAGAGCATGAGGGTAATGGTTGAATTTGAAGCAATTTTTGGTGAGGTTTGATGGATATATGAGTTTGCCAGAAACACGTCGCGGGTCACCGAAAATGAATTAGTTAGTGACGCTTGGCTTGCTGGACAATTGATTTGGGTAAGAAAAGAGAGGAAGAAATGAGGGGGGAAAAAAGGAAGAGGAGGACAAAATGTGAACAGAATAACCAAAAAAGGAAGAAAAATGGTCAGAAAAGAGTAGATGATGACTGGACCTGCAAAGAAGGCGACCAAAAAAGGGGCCACCAGTCAGGTGTGAGAGGTAAGACTAAAATAAGAAGAAAAAAAGAGAAAATAGAAAAAAAAAATACATATTGGGTATATACATATATATACAAATTTACTTAGGATTGATATTAATTAATTTGTGGGTGACTAGGTATGTTGTTCAAGCTTCACACATATAAATCGAGAAAATAATTTTAGTCACTGCACAATGAATCAAAGTAATGAATCAATGTGAGTGATTTTCCTCAAAACGTGATTTATTTCATATGCATTGTTAATTTTTATATTTATTATGGAGTGTGATCGATGCACAGAAACACACGTTATTTGCATTAAGCATGAGACTAGTTGATTTTGAAAAGTATTTTATTTGCATTGAATATATGACTATTTAATTTAATTGTATGTGCATTATTGCTTGACTATGACAAGAATGGAAAGTTAGTTCTGAAGCTTATTTGTATTATTTTTAATATAAGACAACCATTGTAACTGCATCCTAATTTAGAGTTAACGCATTAAACGTTAAACCTCTATAATTTAACATTTGATACAACATATTCAAAAATCTTAAGTAACCCAAACCCTAGGAATGGGAAGGAAAAGATGGTGAAATAGACCCCAATACTTTTATTATTTTGTAATTGATGTTGTTAACTATATTCATGTTTTAGAAACCTAGATATTATAAATTAATTTGGATTCATTATCTATTTCATGTGTGTTTAAAGGTTGCCACCTACACTACATTTTGTGTGTTTTTACTTGCCTGTGTTAACCATGATTTTATGAGAATGTAATATCAAGGGAGTGAAAAGGGAATTTTGAAAAATTTAGAGGTCTAGGTGTAATTATAAAAAAATTCTGAATTCCCTGTACTGTAATGCGCCCCGAAAAGCAAGGTGTTACAATAGGTCAACTCTTGAGATTTAGTGAAAATGCAATCAACACCTCTGTGTTTTTCTAAATAATAGGGACTTTTTAAATTTAATAGAAAAGGCTGATTCAATTTTGGATAAATTACAGCTCAACCCTTGAGATTTAGTGACAATTGACATCTTCAAGATGACAGGGATTTCTCTTACCTTTTGAAAAAGGGTAAAATAATCATTTTAGCTTTGTTGTTTAAATCATCTCTGACTTTCTCTCCACTAAAATATAAATACAAATAATATATAAGTCAAAATACATACAAAAATAATTTTTGAAAGGATATTTTCAAACTATAGATTTTTCTAAGTACATATTTATAAATATAAAGATTTTAATATATATATATATATATATATAAACTAAAAAAAAGGAACAAGTGGTGTTTGGCCACTAAACATTGAGTCACCATCCTGCCATTGGACCCAATAAACATTGCCGCTATTGAAAAGAAAGAAAATGACAGATATTATCACATTTTCAATATCATCTTATCATCACTGACAGGATTTGTTTAAAGAGAGAGAGAGAAGGGCATATAAGTCACTATTGTCAATATCTTTGATATTAAATTATTTTCCTCAAGGCAAATGCAATGTGACCTTTTTATGGAGTATTGGGGTCACTATTGAGATTATCTGAAAATCATGTAATGTAATGTAATATAATATAATATAATATAAATATGATAATATATTTAGAATAATGTTATTGGTATATCTTTGTGTATATCTTAGACTACATAAAGATATATTAATGATAAAAATATCCTTCATGCATAAAAACACGTGAGATACATGAAGAGGCATAATATATTTTAGTCATAATATCTCTTGTATAACTCGAAATATATAAAAATAATATAAGTAATTCATTTATTTATGTAGACGTGGCTGGCACCGGGCTCTTGTTCGAAGAGCAAATCCATGTGCTGACATTGTTGTTTTAATAATTGCGTGCACTGTGGTCCTAAGTTTTGTAATGATTACAGTGGTCCTCTTTGGTTGACGGACGCAGCAGCTCTGTATTATAGGTCAGAGACTCATAATTAATTAATTGTAATGCATAATTTAAATAAAAAAAATTAAATTGTGTAATAATTCGCCACCAAATTGAGATAAAATTTGTACTCTACTACTGCTGACATCATATGTTGCTCGTGTTTTGAAGCAAGCAACCCCACGTGCTAGCTTAGGAGTAAATGTAGGTTAGACCTATCAACTTAATGATGCTAATTTTTTTTTTTTTTTTTTTTGGGGGGGGGGGGGGGGGGGGGGAGGGTTGAGTGATGTCACCAAGAAGGAATCATCTGTAATATGGGGGTAATGATGAGTAGAGTGCGTTAATAATAGATTTTAAGAATTAATTAATCTAAATTAAGGAAATTGAATCTGTTTGATTTAATTTAATTCGAATTTAGATCTAATTTTTCCACTCAATTAACAAGGAGTCACGGACTCTGCTCAAATCAATCGCCTTTTTTAAAAATCTCTCAAATTTTTATCCTACCCATTAGTTTGTCACCAATATGAAAATCCTCTAATTAACTTTTTTTTTTTTAAAGGGAAAGGGATTTCTTTTTAACAATTGTTTATTATTTGCATATGCTCAATATGAATTTGTTCTATACATTTTTTTTTTTAAATGAGTTACATAATTTTGTTACATATATATAAGGTTGTAATCGAGTCGAGTCGAATTTTGTTAAACTCAGATTTAACTCGGTGAGTAAGTGTGTGGTCTCGAGCTTTGCTCATTAGAAAGTTCGATAAGGACTCGAAGTTGTAGGTGATCACATGAGGCAAATGGGTTTGTGTTGCAAGCTTTGAGTCAGAGAAGGTAAATCGATTGGAAAGAAGACGAATGGTTGGCAATCGCCTTCATAAAAAAAGTGAACGATCGCAAGCACAAAGGTCATGCGCTAGGCGGTTAGAGAAGATGGATAATAATGTTGGTCGCAACCAATAAGGAGGAGAAGAAATTGCCGGTCGTCCCTGCCCAATGCCAAAAAGATAAGAAGAAAAGGAAGAGAAGCCAATGAGGGACAAGGGCGAAATGAAGTCATTACATTACTATTTGCTGGAGAGAAAAAAAGGAACAAGTGGAGAAGGGAATGAGAAAGGAGAGGAACAGGCGAAAGAACCAGGGTTTCTTGGAGAAACCGTCCCTACTAAATCTAATAAATACATATGATATAATGATGATATGTATATGTACTTATGTTAAATAATATATTTATAAATGATATTATTTTCACGAGGTAGTCACCAATTTCTATTTGGACTTGCTCGCAAGCCTCTAATTAAGTCAGCTTGCAAGCTAACAAGCTGAGTTTTACTTAGCTCAAAATTCGCTAATTTACAATTGAGCTTTAAAATTAGGTCTAAAATTGGCTCATTTGCATTAAAACAAATAAACTTGAATGAGATTTTATTGAACCAAATATCGAGTCGCTCACGAACTATTCAAAAATATGTATATTTTTATCAACAAAAGTTAGACTCAACCTAAGCTCAAAGTTACATGTCCAATTATGATTACGTTGAGTCTAAGTTTATAAAAATTTAAACTAACCCGACACATGAACAGACTTAATTTATATTTGAGTTATTGTGAAGTGAACATTAAAAAAATGATTTTCAGTCCTTTTTACATTTTTTATAAAAAGAAAAAATATTAAGCATACAACAAAAGTTTGGAATATCATGCGTAGGCAATAACATACATTGAAATGAATTTCAAAAATAAAAATAGAAGGCGAACTGATGAACTTGAAAATAAAATACCTATCCACAAGTTACATTGTAATTGTTCTTGATTTATTTTTATTATTATATATGATGTATATAATTCTAAAGTCACCTTTAATCTCACAGATAAGATAAGCTTCGGCCCCTAAATAGAGAATCACCTACCTGTGAGTAGAGCAGGCCAACAACATCATCATCATCATCGTCATCAGATCATCCCTACTCCAAGATAAAAGAAAATGTTTGGACCCTATCCACCAAACTCCATATTGCAAAGCAATATGTTATTATATATCTAATAGTGGGTTAATTAATAATTACCATGCCCCATTTGGTGATAGTTTTTGTATTTTCAATTCGAAAGATTTTAATATCACTATAATGTAGGACAAAAAATTTGAAAATATTAGGATGGTCTAAATTTGAGCTTGAATGGATTCCAATTAAGTCTAATTTTTTGAATTTAGGCCTAAATTGGGAAAAAAAAAAATAACAAATCAAATTTACTCAAATACCTTAATTTGAGTCGAATTTTAAATTCACCTAAACCATAAAGACTCCTAATGCGTATGACAGAGAAGGTGTCAAAAGTGCAAAAGTGAGTAACCATTAAAAGGCTTTTGCATTTAAAATTGCTGGCTATGAATGCAATGAAAATTCCATACTCAAGACCCACCGCGTTAAAGCCCAAACCATGAAAAATATAGTCAAACAGAGGTGGTTTGAGCTCTTGGAGAGCTGCTAAAGCCAAAAGCAATAAAAGAAGAATAAAAAAACACTTAAAAGAAGAATAAAGCCCAAACTATGAAAAATGTAGTCAAACAGAGGTGGCTTGAGCTCTTGGAGAGCTGCTAAAGCCAAAAGCAATAAAAGAAGAATAAAAAAACACTTATAAAAAAGGATGCGTACGGCGCATTATTCTATAGCTCCACCGGTGATAATTCTCACATAGAGAATTAAGGTATTGGATTCAAATATAACGCTTAGCTTAATGATTGTTGGAATTGTTGCCCATCATGTAAGGTCAGGAAACTTGATAACATTGCCTCGGATGTCTCTTAACCTCCTAGCAGGGGTTTTTATAATACTTGGAATGACCAGCATATTGACCTTTGATGGATTACGATGTGTCCCTGATTTGCTCAAAATTTTCTTCACACACACACACACACACATATATATATAAAGAGCACACCATTTTCTGATTCATTAGGCAGGTGATGAGTGAGAACAAACTCCTTGATGTTGCCTGCAAGAAGAGCCAATCTTAGCCAATTTGTGCAAACAAAAGAACATTAACAACCATGGCATGTATATCAATAGTTATATATATGACGGAAGATTTAGTCTTCACTTAGTTATATGATAGACTGAGAGAAAAACCTATATCCACTCAAATGTTCCCTTTTCCATCAAAACAAACAAGTTTTTAAGTTATAATCACGGAACTGAGTTCAATTTGTTTTGCTTTTGTGCCATTTCTGAGCAATGGTTCTAAGGCCCTGTGACAGAATAAGATTTTATTATTACTCAATTTCTTCTTCTCCTCACGTTATCTACTAATCCAAGGACAATTAATGTGCAGTAGATTTTAACTCAACATATCCATATATCAGCCAACAAAATGAAGACCGGAGCTATTTTGAAAGGATCATTTCTATGTAAGGTACAACATGAAAAAGTGCATCGGGAATTCCAACTCTTGGTGCCTGCAAGCGAGAGTTATCTCCAGGTGGAACAACCCAGAAAAGATACTTGGAATAGAGCTCTATACTGAAGCAACGGCTGAGCCAGCGACAAGTGGTTCGCTGATTTGGAGGAGTTCATTGCAGAGACCAGTGAAAACTGTGGAATCCGTTTCAAAAGGTCTGAATTTGACAAGAGCTGCAGGAACCAGATCCTCCTCTTCGAGTGTTACAGCTCTCCCTCCCGCTGCAGGAAAATGTGGGATCGCCCGCCTTTTGATGGCCACTGGATGTAATAGCTCAAACTCCAAACTCGGTTCTTTCAGTGCTGAGCTCACAAACTGAAGTAGAAAAGAACAAATATATAATCATCAATCAGAAATAACAATAACAAAACATGGAAAAGTGCTCATGAATAGAAAGAGTCAAGCCACAGCAGAATTTTGCCCTACTAAAGTAACAGTGCCAGTGCCAGTTCCACATTAAAAATCTCTTGACAAAATTTCAGAAAGCAACAAACAGAAATATGTCATACTGGTAGGATGGAATTACACAAAATAATATGTTCAAAACCATACTATAAATCATATATTGTGCATGGGACAGGTTTGATGCTTGCTTGTTAAATGCTTAGAAGTGACCATCTTTCTTTTATTGGGTAGATAAGAAGAACTGTGTTAAGCATTGGAAATTGCACGAGTAACATGCTGCTAATCCATAACAAAAAGAAAGCCAACCAAAATAAGTATTTCAATAAATGGATTTCCTCGACAAAAAACAAACCACACAAGAATGCTAGGATATATTAGTAATATAGGAGTAGGAACTAAAGATCCAAGAAATTCAAAACTAACATTATGTTAGTAATTAACAAAAAGGAGGATAAAAGAGAGATGTTGTGATGAGGCATTCTTTTAGAATATTTGGAGGCTCAAGGAAATAAATTCGAATTTAATTTGGTAAAAATTCAGGATTGTCGGTAAGATTTGGGTGAGTGTGTATGAATCAAATGGAATACGTAAATGTTTTAATGTATATGTGAAATTAGGGAGTGATCTAATTGATCAAAGAATAGGTTAAAAAGGGTAGGTGAATATATATATACATCCTAAATATATATATTCTATATATTTTTAGAATATATGTATAAAAAGTATATATATATATATGCATATTTATGTGTGTTGTGTATGTATAAGTATATAATATATAAAAACAATTATTGTTGCCTAGCGGGCTCACGCAGGTAAGCAGCAAATCCCCTACCCCTTTTCCCTTTTTTTCTTGTTATCTTTTTTCTGCTCTCTTCTGTGTGTGTGTGTGTGTGTTAAACAAAAAAGGGTGGCTTGGAAGGCACCCCCTCAAAAATTATTTTTGACCTCTATTTTAAATGGTGAGAGATTAAAGTTTTTCACCAAATTGGAAAGGGGACTTTTCAAGAAATTTGAAACCTTACTGTTAAGGATTTAGGCAAGGAAAAACTTGTGTTCATTTCCGGCAAAATAGACTCAATATATATGCAGTTTTGGAGATGAACTACCCACTTCCTTAAAATCAGATGTCACTATCTAACCATCTAATCTGAAACAAAGGACCATAACTTGGCCCACTACTAGATAAAACTAAATGAAAAAAACAACCCACATCTGTAGGAAAAAACAATAATTCATAAATCCGAATAATTACTTCTTATTTCCTGACACTCTCCCTCAAATTGGTAAATATATATCCTCCATTCCTAGTTTGCTTGTTATCCTTTGAAAAGCCGTTCCAAGAAGACCTTTAGTGAGTATGTCTACAAGCTGACTCCTTGTAGGCATAAATGGTATACAAATTAGACCACTTTCAAGCTTTTATTTTATAAAATACCTGTCAACTTCCACATGTTTAGTGTAAAATGTTGCGTTGGATTGTGTGCAATATTAATAGTTGATTTATTATCACAATATAGCTTCATAGGGGCCTTCCACTTGACTTTCAGATCTTCTAGAATTATTTTTATCCATAGCAACTCACAAATCCCAAGTGCCATTAACCTAAATTTGGCCTGTGCACCTGATCTTGACACAACATTCTACTTCTTATTCCTTCAAGTCACAATATTTCCCCCTAGGAATGTGCAATACCTGGATGTTGACCTCCTGTCAATTATTGATCTTGTATAGTTAGAATCCATATAGGCTTCAATAGTTAGTTCCTGCCCTCTTTTGAACAAAATTCCCTTACCTGGTGTGCCCTTTAGGTAATGCAAAATTCTATGCACAGCTTTCAGGTGTACTTCCTTAGGATTGTGCATGAATTGGCTAACAACCCCCATTGCAAATGCTATGTCAGGCCTAGTATGTGACAGATAAATGAACCTTCCAATTAATCTTTGGTAGAAATCCTTATCTGTTGCTGCATCTTCTGGACTGCTACTTAGTCTATGGTTATGCTCAATAGGAGTTTCAGTTGGCTTGCATCCTACTATACCTATTTCGGTTAATAAATCAAGAATATACTTCTGTTGGGATATGAGAATCCCTTATTGAGAGTGAGCCACTTCGATACCCAAGAAATACTTCATCTTGCCTAACTCTTTAATTTCAAATTCTTTTATCAAATACTTCTTTAGACTTTCCATTCCTTTCAAGTTATCTCCTGTCATTATAATATCATTTTACATAGACCAACAAGACAGTTATTTTTCCAGAAACAGAATGTCTTATGAATAGAGTATGGTCTCCTTGGCTTTGTTTGTATCTCAAATTCAGCATGGCTTTGGTAAATTTTCCAAACCATGCTCTTGGAGATTGCTTCAATCCATATAGGGCTTTGTTCAACTTGTAAACAACACCATTTTCTTCTTTTGAACTCAATGCTGGTGGTACTTCCATATAGATTTCTTCCTCTAGATCTTCATGTAGAAAGGCATTTTTCACATCAAACTGTTGTAATTTCCAATTAAAGTTAACTGCTAGAGATAGCAATATCTTTATGGTATTCATGTTCGCAACTAGAGCAAAGGTTTCAAGATAATCTACACCATAGATTTGGGTATAGCCCTCAGCAACCAATCTTGCTTTATATCTTTCTAATGACCTATCTAAGTTGTATTTAACTATGAATATCCACCTACACCCCATTGGTTTCTTCCCTTTAGGTAGCATTACTAGATCCCATGTCCTATTCTTTTCAAGTGCTTTCATCTCTACCCTTATAGCTTCCGTCCAATTCTCATTGCTTAATACCTCAAATATTGTTTTTGGTATGGGAATTGAGCTTATATTGGTGAGAAAAGCTTTATGACTAGGAGACAAATTTCCATAGGACATAAATAGGTGCAGGGGGTGTTTTGTGCAAGTTCTAGTTCCTTTTCGAGTAGCAATAGGTAGGTCACTATGACTTGAGTTAGATAGATTAGTAATAGGTTCAATTTCATTAGGAGAGATGGAAGTAGAAGTGATTACCTCATTATGATTAATGTCAGGACCAAGTGCTGATTTAGATGCTTGAATAGGTGTTGAATGAGCAGTAGGTCTCTTTCTTCTTGAGTATACTTGAAGTGGACAATGCTTAGGCTCCTAAATTGGGACTTCTTATATCTGTTGTTGAGTCTTAGACTGAGTATTAGATGCAGGCTAAGGATGCAACAGTAGGTTGTATGTGTTAAACAAAGAGAGGTAATGAGGATGGAAACTCAAGAAGAAATAGGTCTTTGTCCTTTTCCTCGGTTATTGAGGTCTCCCCTAAAGAGAATGCTGAGCAAAATACTGATTTTGTTTAGCAAATGTAACATCTACTGATACAAGGAATTTTTGGGTTGGTGGATGAAAACACTTATACCCTTTTTGTGTAGGTGAATATCTCACAAAAATGCATCTAAGAACTCTAGGATCAAGTTTTCCCCTTTGTTGAGAGTGTAAATGAACAAATGCTACACACCCAAATATTCTAAGCATAAGACCATTAGAGATTGAAACCTGTGGAAAGAATTGAGACAACAATTGGAGGGGACTTTGGGAATTTAGATTTCTTGATGACAGTTGGTTTATAAAATGAGTAGTGGTTAAGATAGCTTCCCCCTAGTACTGTTTTGGAACATTCATTTGAAAGAGGAGAGCTCTAGTAATAGTTAGAAGGTGTGCATTCTTTATTTCGGCCACCCCATTTTGCTATGGGGTATTCACACAAGATGACTCATGGATTATGCCTCTTGCTTGGAAATAGGTTGTAAGGAACTTATTGAAATAGTCCTTAGCATTATCAAATCGGATTCATTTGATCTCAACATTGAATTGAGTTCTTATCATATTATAGAAAACAGGAAATATAAAACTCACTTCAGATTTATTCTTTAAAAGATAAATCCAGGTGACACGAGTACAATCAATAAATGACACAAACCACCGAGCCCCAGTTATGTTGGGAATAGGAGATGGACCCTAGATGTCACTATGTATAAGAGCACATGGAAGAGAGCTCCTTTTCATATTAATTGGAAAGGATGTCCTCTTATGTTTTGCAAGTTCACATATGTCACACTAAAAGTTTTCTCCACCTAATCATTTGAACAATAAAGGATACATTATCTTAAGAACATTAAAAGATAGATGACCAAAACGTAGGTGTTGTAACCAAATCCTTTCCCTATGTGATTGTGAGGATTCAATCATACAGGATATTGGAAAGAACTTAGTTGTCCTATTCTCCTATCCACTTTGTTCCTCAAGATAATAGAGACATTCTTTCTCTTTAGCATGTCCAATCATACTCCTTGTGTCATGTTCCTGAATTTCACAATAATAGGGATGAAAAATCACCCTACAATTAGAATCTGTGGTGAGTTTTTGAATTGAAATAAGGTTAGTAAACAACTTAGGTACATGCAGGGTATTTTTTAAAGTAAGAGATTTATTGATATAAACATCTCCTTAACCTGCTACTGTAGTTGTTGTACCATCAGCTATGGTAATCTTTCTATTGCTAGGATAGGGAATATATACGAAATAAATTTTTGGGAGGAATAGGTCATGATCTGTCGCCCCTGAATCAATGATCCAAGCACTTGAGAGAGTAGTATTTGAGGCATTTAGTGAATGAGATAAGGAAGAAATACCTAAAAAGGTTAGGGTACAGGTACCTGATCCAGTTGTTTCTCTAAAGATCCAATTAGTTGTCTCAGTTTCGTAATTTCTTCCTTGTTGAACTCAGTTGTCAGTAATTATGAAGAATCCATTTCTCCAGACTGTTGAGTGTTTGCCACATAGGCCTACTCCTGCCTCTTCTGCTTACCTGAAGTCCTTTTATTCTCAGCTTGTGGTTTTCCATGTAGCTTCCAGCATTTGTCTATAGTATTTCTAGGCTTCTTACAATATGTACACTACAATAGATCCTTGTTTGACCGAGACCCGTTTGGTGTTCTTTTAGCCTCACCCTCTTGGTGTTCAGAACTGGAATGTTGAATGGGCATTCTTCTTGTCATTAGTGCTAAGTTTTCCACCATAGGAGTCTCAAGCATGACTCCTCTCCTTCCGTCCTCAGCATGAACAATAGCTAGAGTCTCATTTAGGGATGGCAAGTCCTCTTTCCCAAGTATTTGTACCCTAACTGCATCAAACTCAATGTTTAGACCAACAAGAAATTCATAAATCCTGCCTTTATCAACAAACCTTTTTAAAAGAGCTGCATTCTCACAACAGGTCATCTTGATACATTGGTGGTGATCCATTTCCTGCCACAAAGTTTGCATGATATTGGAGTATTCAGTGATTGATCGGTTTCCTTGCTTGGTTGCTGAGATTTTTGTTTTAATCTCATAGATTTGGCCTGCATCTCGAAATTTAGAATAAATTTGTTTGATTGCATCTCAAATTTCTTGAGTTGTGCTTAAGAACATAACAATATCACTTATCTTTGGAAGCATTGAATTCCATAACCAAGACATTACCATAAAATCTTCTTCATCCCAAGCTTCAAATGTAGAGTCCTCTTTTTTGGGTCTAGTATCGAGTAAATGGCTCAACTTGTCTTTTCCTTTCAGGAATGTACGCACCAGCTAAGACCACTTCAAATAGTTCTTACCATTTAGCTTATAGGCTGCTTGGATGTTCTGCAATTCTCTAGTTGAAGTAGTGCTTTTGTTCTCCCTGTTAACAGTTGCTATAATTGGTGCTTCAAAGGCACTGCTCGATTTTGTTGTAGTAAACATATCTTCCAGATGAATTGCACTTGATCTCTCGGGTCACAAAATAGGGTAGAGTGTGATCTTGCAATGGGACAACATTGCTAGGCCTAAGGTCACGACGGAACAAAATATTAGCTTCTAGGAAATAAAATGCCTATGGCTCTGATACCATGTTAGGATTTAGGCAAGGAAAAACTTGTGTTCATTTCCAGCAAAATAGACTCAATATATATACAATTTTGGAGATGAACTACCCATTTCCTTAAAATAAGGAACCACTATCTAACCATCTAATCTAAAACAAAGGACCATAACTCAGCCCACTACTAGATAAAACTAGATGAAAAAAACAACCCACAACTATAGGAAAAAACAATAATTCATAAATCTGAAAAATTACTCCTTATTTCCCAACACTTACCCCAAGAGGTGAAGTGGTACCCAAGTGTGTTAGATATAAATAGGGGTTATGAGGGTGGTCTTCCAATCCTTAGAAGAAGAGACATCAAGAATGAGAGAAAAAGTGGGGGAGGGGGGAGAGAGAAAGAGAAAGAGAGAGCATGAGGAAGAAGAAGCTTCCACCCAGGTGAGCAAGGAGAGGTTGGAAAGCTAGGAAGAGCAAGCAATATCTTCACCAAAGAGGCCCCAAGGTGAGGTTCTCTGACTCACAAAACTCTTACTTCATGGCTTTTTCGTGTTGCATGAGAAATCGATTTTGAAATGTACTTTGTTTGGCTTTCATTTGCATTCATGATCATGTATGACCACGCTATTTTCCTCTATGCCGCTTAGGCCCAAGGTGACAAGGTTAGGGACCTTTCAAGAGGTGCTTAGGGTACTAGTTGAGAAAGCTCTTGCAAGCATACAAACATTGTCACGAGTAGCGTCGCGGAGTACAAACTTGCAATTTTTTTCATGCGCACATTTTATATAAATGTTTTATTTTTGGGGGGGTTCCTCACTTAGAAGGTTTATCCCTTGGAATATTCAAACATTTCAGGTGAGGCAAGCAGTTCAAAGGGAAATGGAAGTTTTAGAAGCCTAAAGTTTCATTATTTTTGTGGCATGCCATGTTTTGTAGATGCAATGCATGTTTTTATGTGATGCACTAGAAGCATGTATAGGTTTTATTTCAATGATATCAAGTGTATCAAGCATGCCAAACCGTTGCATGATCTAAGTTTTCATTTAAGGCACGTTATTCTATTTTGGTAGAAATAGACAACTTTTACATTCATAACTTGAGTTGTAGTGACTTAGAAATTTATTCTAAGGGCTTCTAAAGATTTCTGGTTAGGATGCCCAAAAAGTCTTTTTTTTTTCCTTTTAAAATTTTGTATTTCGGAATGAATCGAAAATTTGGACTCCTTAATCGGAGTCATGAATTAAATTAGGTTCAATGCGTGAAAATATGTGTGCGCACAAAAACCCAGCCTTGATAAATTAAACCAAGCACAAGAGTTTAGGCGAAACGGCGAGCCCACTAAAGGTAAACCTTTCTAAGCGTCGTTTAGGAGAATAATGTCTAATGAATTTGGAAAAATAAATAATGAAAATAGAAGGTCAAGCGAATAAAGGTTTTGAAAGCAAGATACAAATCATGAGGGTTAGCAAAGGGCCTTTACGGGAAATGTTCTTGAAAAACCAAATCCTCAAATTATGACGTGGAAACATGCTCTAAAGAGAAGGGTGTTTCATATTCAACAATAAACTCCATTTGAGGTAAAAAGTATTGTGAATTTCCACAAACTTGTATCCTCAAGCCAACTATATTTGCAATTATTGGAATAAAAAAGGGCAGGTGGTTGATTCATAGGTAAAAACCTCTAGAACTACAGTTTACTAGTATTGGTAAGTGAACGCAAGCTGAATGTAAGGCAAAAGAAAGGGAGGCATCAATTCAATGTAATCCCATCAATTTACTAATGGTAAATTGCCCCCACACCCCGTGGTTTGGATCTTTTGTCAAAAACACTCCATATTGTTTGTTTTTGGCTATAGAGATCCCTGTGCTTTTCATTTATTGCCAATGCACCGCTTTTGTAACTTTTAGCATGAATGGTGTTAGCAAGAACTAATTAAGTTAAATTTACCTAAACTCTTCTTAAACTCTGTATTTTAATTAAAAATAAAAAACAAAAAATCAGAAAATAAAAAAGGCCAAAGAACAGTCATTCTGTTTTTGGCCAAAGTTGCTGCCAGCAGCCCTAGCCGTTGCCCGCAAGTGCAGGGAAGAAGGGAGAGGGGGTGGGGCGACCGATGAGTCCCAAAGACCAAAAATCAGATCTCGTGAACCAATTTCTCTGGTTTTTTTGTTTTTTGTTGTTGTTTGTTGGAAGAAAGGGGGGAGGGGGAGGGTGAGGGGGTCGTGGAGCGTGAGTATATTTGAGTGCCGCCCCCCTCCCCAATAGACACTGGGATGATGGTAGCCTTATGTAATGGTTGCCTCTTAGCCTTTTACCTAATTTGCAAGACCCTCATGGAGAAAATAAGTGAATACTTGATTTTGCATTCCCATTGGGAAAGATAAGGAGAAAAATCAAGGGCAGAAAATTCAACGAGATTTTCTTTCCTAATAAGTAAGAAAAATATTTGTTTTGGATGGGTAATATTAAAACAAAATTTTCAAAGAGACTCATATTTTGTGGTAACATGATACAAGAATTTCATTTAAGGGTAATGCTAGGGCAGTTAAGCACCAATAAATGCACCTTGTTCTTAGACAATGTGCATTTATTACATTTTGTTTACAATATTTAAATAATTCTATTAGTTAATTAAATGGTTCAAAACACGATGCATTTATCATTAACCAATAAAATTGTTTGGATGTTGAAACCAAGATGTGATAAGTGCACCTTTTTTGGAAACAAGGTATATTTATTGGTGCTTAACCATTGCTCTTAGGGCAATGGTTTGCATTACCCTTCATTTAAGTACCTTGAATCCCTTTGGATTTTGTTTGTATATGACATTGGGTGGACTTACAGAAAGATTATATACTAATGGAGTTATAGGTGGTTGAAGAAGGATTGCAGGTTTTGGACTTTCTAAAGGGCTGTGCCATCCACTCGTATCAACACATCCTCTATAAAACACATAATTAAGGATATAGGCATTAAGTAAAAGGCCTGAAGGTCCTTCCCTAGGGTTTGATCAGATTGTTATATGACAATGTATAAGGCAGAAAGAGGGGCTTTAATGGGAAATTTCTTTTTAATCAACATTATCCTTTTTTTTTTGTTAATTAGTATAGGATTTTACCGTATTAGCATTAGATGCTATCCATAATTGAGCCAAGCAAGATCCTTCAACCAATGGGTCTTACCCTCAGCCAAAAAATTGTCAAGGCTTGTTAAGTATAGTATAGTGGTCAGCCTATTACCCATTGGTTTAACCAGCAAGTCTAGGCCAAGGAGAGACCCGCCGGTTCGACCAAAGGGCCTTTCCTTGGCTTAGGCTCGCTGGTTGAACCAGTGGGTCTTACTTGACCAAAGTACAGATCACATCCATTACTATTTTGGTTAAAAAAAAAAAACTATATTCTTATGGTAAATCAATAATTAGAAAAGGGAAAATTGCAATAACCACCCTTGAGGTTTGACGTAATTGCAAGGATCACGCCCCATGTTTCAGAAATACCAATAACCTCCCTTGTTGTTAAACAAAGGGATAAAATGGTCATTTACCCTTCGTTCTCTCTCCTCTCTCTTCTAATTTTAGAAAAATAAAAGAAAAAAGTAAAACAACCAGTGGTCGCTGAAGGCCAGCGACCATTATTGTAGCCAGATGAACCAATTCGAACCCCCATAATCTGTGGTTTGAAATCAAACCAAATATGAGGGATAGAGAGAGAGAGAGAACCCCAAACTAAGTTCTTTAAAGAAAGAGATAAAATTCCAAACTTTTAGCGTTCATTGCAGATGAACCCAAATTTTAAGGGGGGAAAGAAAGAGATTACTGCTAGTGTCACTGCCATTGTCAAAGACAAGCCGCTGTAGCCACCGACCTTTGTTGGGAAACAAGAGAGAAAGGAGAAAAAACATGAGAGAGAAGGAAAAGGCCTTTAAATTATAAGGGCATTTTGATCATTTAATGTTTAACTAGGGTTAACACATGGTAAAGGGAAAATTGTAACATAGTATGTACTCATTGTATTTTATCAAATGTCAAAGGTAATTCTTGCAATTTTCTTAAACCTCAAGGGGATCGGGTTTGATTTTCCCTTAAAAAATAATGTTAATTTAAAAAAAAAAAAATCCTCTCCAACCATGATTTTAGAGAAAGAGAGGGGGGGGAGAAGGATAAGCACTAGAGAGATTTGGAGCCTTTTCTTTCATCTCCTTGGCCTTGAGCAGGTTATGCTGGTGTAAATGATGGAGATTTTGCTCACTTGGGGTTGGTACCCTCCCCTTTTGGTTTGCAAAATAGCTTGGTTCCTCAGCTCTTTCTCTGTTATGTGGCAAATCTCAAGGGAAAGTGGTAGGGCCTTTGAGGATGAGAAGCATTTGCTCATTTTCTTGATAAGCTTGTTCTGCAGCCTTAGCATAGCTCTTTATTGTCTGCCGACATATTCATATAATAGGGTTTGCCCGTTTTTGGAGATGTTTCTTTGTCTTTATCTATCACTGAAAAAGAGAGTGCTAGATCTTATCAAAGGGCTAAGAAAATTGATATGGAGATAGTCTCAATATCATAAATCTTATTGATTAAATAGGATTAAGGCTTAATATGTTGTTAAGAGGATGTGAACTGCATTGCAAAAGTAGCACATAACACTGAACATTTAGCAGAAGAAGAATACTTCTCCAAGAAAAGGGATCAAAAACTCTTTAACATCTCATGCACACCAATAATCCTGTTTTGTAGTTGATATTCTAAAGGCAAGAAACCAACTTCAAAATCATGACATTACTTTGTGCTTGAAGAGCTAAAACTAGCAATGGAACAACAAAAGGGAAAATAAGTGACAACAAAGACTAACCTCATAAAGAGCAGTAGTTGGCTCCCCAGGAGAGAAGACACCTTGAAGCACCACTCCATCAGGAAACTGAACCCGGATAACAGTTTTTGTGTATCTCTTCCTTGCAGCTTTTGCCTGCTTCTCCTTATATGACTTGGGAATCAAAAGCTGCGATTCTTCCATCTTTTTCCTCCTCGTATCAGCTTCTCTTTTGACCTCTTGAAGTGAGAGATTATAAAATGATTCTGGCAGCTCAATTTTAGCTGCTATGCTTTCAGGGACAGAGAAGAATACCCGAACCTAGTGATCAAAATGATAAGACACATGAAAAGCAGATGACAGTGAGAAAGATGGACAAGATATGAGATGAAGGAACTTACATAGTGTTATGGTAGTTAGCTGATTAATATAAATAAAGGTGTAACTAGGCTCCTAGGATTTGAATTTCCGTTAAGCATAGCTGGTAGGATGTTCCAGCATGCTGAGCCACGTGAAGCGCACATGAGCGCAGGCGGCAGCCACTTGTAAGTGCACATGGGCACGGCACCAACTGTTTTTGGCGCCCAAATTGGCTTGATCAGTATATATAGCTGATCAGAGTGCCTAAAACGGATATGTTGAATGAAATTGGAAATCAGTTTCCCTCCACTTTCTCTCTCAATTCTCTCTAAATCTCTCTCCCTATTTTGATTTCTCTCTCCCTCCCGAATATCTTCTACTTTCTTCCCAATCCCATTCTCAATCCCTCGAGAACTCTATTGTCAGATTTGTAATCTGACACATAGCATATAAGTTGCAAGGAGAGAGACACAATTATGAGTAATGCACTCAGCTGGCAATCCTATTTATATATTTATCAATACATAGATAGGGAGATGACTGTTATGGACTACTCTACATGGACTTATGCCTAAGTTGTGGACTATGATAATTGACTCAAGTACAAATATTGTTTATGGATGTGTGTCAGGTTTTTTCTGGCAAGTAGTAGGCAAATAAAAGAGACCACTTTAAAGGGGCTATCTCATGTAATTTTTCTCCCTTTTGTGGAATTAAATTTTGAAGGAAAATGTGGAAAAATACATTTAGATAGAAAAAAAATCAAATTTCAGCAGTGGGTTTTGAGACCCAGAAAAGGAGGTTTCAATACCTGGGGCTTCTGGGAAGTTGGGTGATGTAGTACAGTGAAGTAGATATTAGGACTTAGTATTGTTTATTTTAGTTCTTTTGCTTATTTCCTGTTTCCTTTTGTTAATCGTTTAGTTAATAGGTACCATTACTAAGGAGATAATGGGTCTTGGGTCTCAAGTACGGCTGCAAATGAACTGAGCCTCAATTTCAGCTCGTTCAAGCTTAAACTTGGTTTTAAAGCTCGCATAGTAAACAAGCTGAACTTGAGCCTAAGGATGCTTGGCTCGTTTGGGCTCAACAGCATAATTGTTTAAGTTCTCAAATGTAGGCTAATTTATAGGCTTGTTTGTGGCTCGTTTATACACTCAAGAACATATATCCTAGGTATTTTATTTTACAACAACAACAACATATCCAGCCTTTATCCCACTATGTGGGGTCCGCTACATGAATTCTAGACTTTCATATATTTCTGTCTTTTGTCATATCCTCATTTAGATCCATATATTTCATATCAAATTTTAATGTCTCTCCCAAAGTCTTCTTGGGTCTACCTCTACCTCTTTTTGTGACTAATTGTTCAATTTCATCAACTCTCCTCACAGGAGCGTCTCTTAGTCTCCTTCTCACATGACCAAACCATCTTAGTCTAGTGTCTCTCATCTTCTCCTCAATTGGCACTACTCCTACCTTATTACGAATAACTTCATTTCTAATTTTATCCTTTCTTGTATGTCCGCACATCCATCTTAACATCCTCATCTCCACTACACTGGTCTGTTGCTCATGCTGGTATTTGACTGCCCAACATTCTGAGCCATACAGCAAGACTGGTCTTATAGCTGTCCTATAAAATTTTCCTTTCAATTTTAATGGGATTTTACCATCACATAACACCCCCGATGCATTTCTCCATTTCAGCCAACCTGCCTTAATTCTATGTGCGACATCCTCGTGGATTTCTCCATCTTTTTGAATCACTGATCCCAAACATTTTAATAACTAAGTTTTCATGTTCCTAATAACTAAGGGGGGATACATTCTCAGGTAGAAAGAATGGGTAGATGAAAGGTCATTCTTCTAGAAGGAAGTTAGATAGTTGCAATATTTTGAAAGCTGTAACTTTGAAAAGTGGCGGCCCTTGTGGCGCCAAAAGCTACCTACAATCAATATATAATTACTGATTGCATTCAGTGTAGAAGGAAGAAAAAAAATTAATCAAAAACTTCTGACTTCCCTCTCAATCTCTCTTCTCTCTCTCTCTCGGATTTCCCTCCTATCTTTCTATCTTCCCTCTCCCTCTAAAATTCTTCTCATTTCCTTCTAATTTCTTAACCAGATTCTCACCAATTCAGTGAGAACTTCCTGTTAGATTCAAGGATCTGACATCTTGGTATCATAGTAAGTCCTAGGCTGAAAATCTAGCAAGAATCTTCCCTTCCAATGGCAGAAGGCAATAGAATGAAGCAAATGGAGTTGCAACTGCAGCAGGTGGCTGCAACGATGCCAGAACTGCAGAATCAGATGGGATCCATGGAGAGAGCCATAGAATCAAGGGTAGAAAAGAAGCTGGACAGCGCAGTTGAAAGGTTGAAGAACGATATTGAAAGCCAGATGAGGAAACAAAATAACCAAATGCGAGAACAAATGCAGCAGTTCATGCTAATGTTTGCAAGACAAAACCAAGTAAGTCTCTCTCCTGAATTCCCTCCTACGGAGAGATCGGAACCAATATTAACTGGAAGCGGGGCAGTTCACAGACTTACTGGGACTTTTGAAACTGAAGAAGAACTAGCTGTCAGGGAAACTTTTGAAGGAAAAAGACAAGGGGTGCAGACTGCCCAATTCCAGCCATGTATGCCCCTACCTAAAATGGAAATCCTAGTATTTGATGAACAAAAACCTAGGTGGTGGGTGAGAAGGTGCGAGATCATGTTTAGTCTGTACAACATTTTGGAACAGAGGGTCACATTGGCCTCTGCTTACCTTAATGACGTGGGAGAAGCTTGGTTTCGAGGTTGGATTCGGGATAGGGACGGCTTTCAATGGATAAACTTTTCAGAAAACCTATGTCAAAGATTCAGAGACAGAGGTTTGATGGATGTTGTCGAAGAATTTAACAACCTGAAACAAGAAGAATCGGTGTGGGTCTATCAGTCAAAGTTTGAGGAATTAAAATCACTTATGTTGAACCTTAACCCTCATCTAACTAAAGCATACTTCATCTCAAGCTTCATTAGCGACTTGAGCGAAGAACTGAGGTCCACGGTCAAAATGTTGAGGCCAAGAACTATAAAGAAAGTAGCAAAAAATGCTAAGTTACAGGAAATGACAGTCGAGGCTTAAATAAAGAAACAGCTACTGCAAGCAAAAGGGACAAGTTCAGGGGCCTTTCAACAAGGAAACAAGGGATATGGCAAGGAGGAAATCAAATCCAGCCCGGAGTCAAAGGGGTTGACAACAAGATCCACTAATAATTCGGCTCAAGCACAAGGAGGAAGGACTATGGAACAAAGGCAGCAGGCAAGGCAGTGTTTCCGCTGTGGAGACAAATACACTCCTGCCCCAACAGTTTCCTCAAGTGACCCACCTTCTCTACATTTCTTGAGGACAAGAAAATTTTTAAGGGGGGGTGAAAATTGTCATGTTCCTAACAACTAAGGGGGGATACATTCTCAAGTAGAAGGAATAGATGAAAGGTCATTCTTCTAGAAGGAAGTTAGATAGTTGCAATATTTTGAAAGCTGTAACTTTGAAAAGTGGTGGCCCTTTTGGCGCCAAAAGCTACCTACAATCAGTACATAATTACTGATTGCATTCAGTGTAGAAGGAAGAAAAGAAATTAATCAAAAACTTCTTATTTCCCTCTCAATCTCTCTTCTCTCTCTCTCTCTCTCTCGGATTTCCCTCCTATCTTTCTGTCTTCCCTCTCCCTCTGAAATTCTTCTCATTTCCTTCTAATTTCTGAACCGGATTCTCACCAATTCAGTGAAAACTTCTTGTCAGATTCAAGGACCTAACATAAGTATTTAATATAGATGCTTTTGCAAGCTTGTTTAAAGAGACAAAGATAAAAAGGCTGCTTCAAGCCTTGAACTCCACCTGTCCACCACTTCCAAAAGAGTGGCCACATGGAAATATAATGGCATCATCCATAAAGCTCTCATGATGTGTGTTAGGAGGACAAAAGAAACATTAAAAATTGAAAGATAAAAATGAAAAAAGGAAAAGAAAAATAAAATATAAATAGGGGAAGACGCACCATAGAAGGAACCCTGAGCTTAAAATGAGGTTTAAATATAGAGCTCATGAAAACCTTCAGGTAAGATTCTAGTTATCTAGTAACTGTTTTTCTTTTCCACTTCTAGCTGAAGCAGCTAACTAATCAATTCTCACACTTGGTTGCTTGGCCCTTTTCCTCTCCCAATGATAAATGTAGTGAACATTGTTTGTCTGCTGCTCACCCCCCAACCCCTTTCTCTCATACACATTGATTTACTAACATTTGATACCCAAATGTCTAATATAAAAGCACCTGCAATGTGAAATAATAATTGCACAAGAGATTGATGGTAGACAAATAAATTATCATTCTTGCAGAAGAAAAAAAAAAATCCAGAGTCTACCTGTCTATCAACCTTCCTTGGCTCAACTGATTCATCAATATTAGATGGGGCTGCAGAAACCGATTCTTCAACCCTCCTCAGCTCAACTGGTTCATCACTCTTAGATGGCGCTGCAGAAACAGATTTTTCAACCTTTTGTGATTCCAACAATGATATTGCCTTCTTGATTAAAAGTATTCCCTCGTTGGAAGGAGCTTCCATCACTGCCCACATCTCCCCATTTTCCTCTTGAAGTCCAAATCCAACACATTCCAACAACTCCACACCTCCTGCAACTTCACCAATGGCCTCCCTTATCTTCGGATTCCCCATCCGAACCCTCCGAAACTTGGCATTTTCCGGTTCCTTTACCACATTCCTCAGTAACTTGATCACAATCTCAACTGAGCCTTCTGAAGGCTTCCCAGAAACATATACACCAACACAAGACTCCAATCCACTTCTAGACTCAGCAGCACCATCCTTTTCGACCAATTCTCCATCACCATCGACATTATCCGCTTGCGCAGTATTCAAACAGCTGTCAACATGATCAGACACCTCTTCTTCAGATCCGAAAGCCCGGCCACAAACCGGACATTCAAACACTTGCGGAGAATACCCCATCTTGTTTCTCTTCCCAGAAGTGATCAAAGAACCATACGGATCAAACGCATTTGCCGTTTCTGAGTTCCAGTGCGGATCACTCACAACAGGAGGCCTATTCGCCGCTTGATGATCCAAATTGAGTGGCTCCTGAGGCGAGGGCTTGGCGGGCTGACTCGGCTTCGAAACGGGATGAGTCAGATAAGGCCGAGCTAGAATCGGATTGGCCGGCTCGGAAGAAGAAGACGAACCCAAGACTCGGCCTTGGCCCTTGAACTTGCCCGAAGAAGACGATGAAAATGGTTTATTGACCTTCTTCATGAAGCCCTTGACCTTATCCTTCACATCATCCATTGGACAGATCAAAACCCTAGAACCAATTCCAAATGAAATACGAAGAATCGGATCAAAAACTCGGAACCTTGGAGCTCGGAAGCTGAATCGGAGAATAGGGAAAAGAAAACGGGATTTCAGTCGGGGGATTGGAAAGAAGGGGATTTAGGGAGAATTTGGAATGTGAAGAGAAGAAAGTGGTGACTGAGAAATCGAAGGTGAAACTGGCGCTAAGATCGAAGAAGAAATTACAAAATCTCTCAAAGAGAGGATGCCATTGGCGCGGTTGGCAGTTGGCACTATTTTTCTTTCTTTCCTTCTGTTTTGATATCCATTTCCTGCAACTCTCAAAACTACTATTTCGGAACTGCTAATATTATCTTTTAACGCATCAATTTAATCTAATATTAAAAATGCTATCCCACAAATAAATTTATAAATAATTTTTATAAATTAACGTGTGTCATGTCAATTTGTAAAAATTATTTATCAAATTTATTAATAAATATAATAATTTTCTTTAAAAAAAAATATTTTTGCAGAATCTCAATATGATGTTTTCACGCCCACTTGTGTTATTCTAGTTCCAATCAAGATTACTTTGAATTATTTTTTTACAAATTTTAAAAAATTATCTAAAATTCTCACAATATTATTGACATTTAATAGAAAAATAAGAAAATAGAATGAAAAAATTATTTTATTTTTATTCATATTTTTCTCTATTTCTCTCTCCTCTTTATATTTTTAAAATAATAGAAATGGGTCTTCACCGACAACAAAATTAAACTCTATCAACAATCTTTTTACGATGAAACATATATACAAGGGAAAAATGATAGAGATGGGATTCTCATTGTCGACAAAGTTGAAACCCAATTGCAATCTTATTATAGTGAAACAATCTTAAGAAGAAGAAGAGTATAAGAAAAATCCAAACATTTCTTCTTTTATTACAGTGATGGTTCTTTTTAGACGAATATCTCTGTTTATTTATTTAAGAAAGGAATTTAAGATTAAATATTAAAATATTCACATTAGGTAGCACTATAAACATTTTTTATTGCATTATGTTTCGTGAATAAGATTTGAACACCCAAACTTACTATAATTCAAACAATTGATATAAATTTCTTTTTAAAATCTTTTAAATTATTGTTGACCTTTAATTTTTGAAAAATAAAAGTTGGTTGAATTCCTCCAGCTTCCAAATTAATCAATAAATTTTTATTAGTTTTTCTTCTAATTAAATGGATTTCCATTTTTTAGTTAAATGATTAATGGATCCATTCATATTTACCTTTTGTTTAAATTATAAAAAAAAGAGAAAAAATGCATTTGGTACTTATCAAGTTTATAATAATTGCATGTATTACTTTTAATGTTTAAAAAAATATAACGAGTACTCTTGTACTTTAATATCACATTGCGCTTTTCTTTTATCATTAATTAAATATAATTAAATATTTCAAAATGACTAAGTATTCTTATAAACTAAAAACCCTTATTTTTTATCTTTGTTTTCCTTTTACTCTCCATTCTCTCTTCTCATTCTCTATCGTTTTCGACTAATATCGGTGACAGAGTCTTTTCATTTTCTCTCATTTCTAATGAAGCATCAATGATAAGCTTTCTCTCATTTTTGATTGAGCACCAATGATGAAGTTACTTTTCTTCTTTTATTTTTTTTTTTCATTTTCTTTCCTTATAATTTCCAAAAGTAATGTATTGGCAAATTCCCTTTTCCCAATTTGGGATTATCATTAATCTTAATGGGTGTTGATGGGCAATAAGGCCCAGGCCCATTAAATATGCTAAAGCGCAAAGGGTTAGCCCACTTATGAGAGGGCATGAAGCCCAAAAAAAAAGACTTCATGCGATGGGCTCTGAAAGACCCCAAAAACTTGAGACCTAAGGCTTTATCTCTCAAAAGGCTTTAGTGAGTGTTGAACAGGTCTCATGTATTGAGAAGAGTCATTAGGGTCTCCCAGAGACCCTATCACAAGGCACTTTCTATTGAAGAGAAGTGCAAGCATATCTCCATGATTCTCTTTAATGATTGCACAGCACAGTCAATTCCACAAAACTAGGGATTTCCGTAATTGACCCTTTAGCTTAGCTAAAGCCTTATTTTTATAAATAAATGAGCTTTCATTTCTCCGGGTGATCCATTTTTACTTGAGATCTTTGTAATTTCTACTATGACTTTATTAGAATTTGACTTAAGTATCGGAGTATTTGCATAAGAATTATCTTGTATCTTTTGATTGTTTCTTTTTTGCAAAGTATCTAAAGCTTAGAAATGATTTTCCTAGAAAATAAATTCATTATTGTGTACGAGCGACAACATTTGCGTCACTTGTGGGAATTTGATCGAAAAGCCTTTCTCAAAATGGTTTGAACATGATCATAAGCGGTTGGAAACAAGCAGAGTACTAAAAAAAGAAATGACATCAACAGTCTCTTGAATCCACGAGAGTATCGAGAGACTCTCCTAATGGGGCTATCTAAAGCTTAGAAATAATTTTCCTAGTAAATAAATTCATTATTGTGTACGAGGGACAACATTTACGTCACTTGTGGGAATTTGATCGAAAAGCCTTTCTCAAAATGGTTTGAACATGATCATAAGCGGTTTGAAACAAGCAGAGTACTAAAAAAAGAAATGACATCAACAGTCTCTTGAATCCACAAGAGTATCGAGAGACTCCTAATGGGGCTCCTAAAGCCTCTGAGATCATTCCGCATAC
The DNA here is from genome assembly GCF_014633365.1 of Diospyros lotus. Taxonomy (NCBI): domain Eukaryota; kingdom Viridiplantae; phylum Streptophyta; class Magnoliopsida; order Ericales; family Ebenaceae; genus Diospyros; species Diospyros lotus. The sequence goes on along the minus strand of NC_068346.1, from coordinate 7,901,625 downwards.
TGTCCTTTTGGGTCTCTCATCCCACTACCATCGACTCTACAGAACTATGCAATAAGCGGGCAGAATGATCTAATATGTGGACTTAGAGGGAAATTATATGAAAAGGTCTCCAAAAAGGCCAACGAGAGGATCCACTTCTCCCATAGACCTAATAGGAGAAGGATGCTCTGGGGACTCCTTTGGAACTCATTTAGTAGGGGACAAATGGTTGAAATAGGATGGGACTTATGCATGCATAAGCTGACACGAGGTATGGATTACCTAACCATATAGGGACACATACCACAAGGTGGTCGAGAGAACAAATATAGGTGTCCTGTCAAAAATCAACCCTGAAAGGAGTTGAAGACTGATAATCAAATTGTTTTTAGCACATGAAAGGCAGTTGATATAAAAAAGACAATCCAGCAAGTGTCGGAGTAGAAAAAGTTGGTGCAAGTAGAAGAAGACTAGTAGAGGACGAAAATCTTCTTTACTCTCAAAAGCATGAAAAAAACCTCTCCCATACAAGTTTAAAATGCCTCAGCTTGCTACGTATTTAAGCAAATGGGACCCTTATGATTAAATTTAGAATTATGAGTCAATGATACTATTCCATGGATAGGCTAATGCAATAATGTGCCTAGCTTTCTCCTTAACTTAGTTTAATAGATTAGTTGAATGTTCCATTTCTTCTTTTGAGTAACAAAGAAGGGATTTATCAAAGTCTTTATCTTTAATAGCTAGAGGAAGAAAGACGCCATGTACTTTCTTAGCATCAAATAAGAGGGTGAGAAAACTGAAGGAAATCACAAATACGGTGGTACAGACAAAAATAAATTTTTTATCATATATTAGATACACGCAGCGGAATATAATATACACACCATACATAACTTGGGTATTTAAACAACACGCATATTCAATAATTGAATACATAAATAAATGCATACTTGTTGTCCATTGTAAGGTTGGGATACATAAACAATTTCTGAACTAAGACCGTGTCCACCTCTCATTGTGGTGATCCTAATCTGTCCACACTTAATATACAATAAGGTACCGTTTCGATCATCTCTTCCCATGCTATACACAAAGGATCTGCAACATATCATTGATGTCCGCGTCTTAAAATTATACACGTAACAATTGCACATATAATTTCTATAATATTTTCAAATGAAGCAAAAAGAAGAAAAAAAAAGAAGAAAGAAAGTAGCGTTTGTGTGAGTGAGAGAGAAAGATAAGGTTAGAGGGCTCTACCCTTTTTATTAAAAGAATTCCCCATCCCCACATTTTTTCTTTTCTTCTTCTTTCAAATTGAATTCTTCCCACGAATTTGCCACCCCCAAATACTGTGCAATCAATAATTGATTTCACTATGTACTATGCATTATGCACTATTTACAATCTGTTACCTCTTATTGTGCAATCAATAATTGATTCCACACTATGCATTATTGGCAGAAAGGGCCAATGGTCAACTTTTGACCAACTATTTTCAAAGATATTTTGGGCACACAATGTCGATATCAAATGCAACACTATATAGTATGTGACTTTCTAGGTTCACTACCCATAAGCAATCAAATAATATCGAAACATTTTTCAATATCAGTCAACCTCTTGACCCATCATTGAAACTTCTTTAAATCCTAACAACATTCCGAGAGTTCCCGAATAATGTCTAGCAATGGTTTAGAACAATATAAGTGGCAGTGAAGTCTCATTTCAAATGAACCTATTATAGTTGACGATTACCGTGTACTATAATCCTTCCATCACTTAATGTTCCAACTGAGCGAGAGTCATAGAGTGACAAACTCACAAACTCAGCAATTATGTGTCAGACTTCATTAATGTGACTAGATGATATCTCAGGAAACACCTTTCTTGAATTTCAATATGCCCTGACTAGTGACTGTTCCGTCATATCAATAATAGATCACATAAGACATTCACTCCATTAAATACCAACGAGGGCAACAGATCTTATTCACAACACCTATCTCCATATACCAATAATAAGAAACCACATAGATGAACATTCTCACATCCCAATTAGATGGTTCGGCTCATTAGCAAAACTCGCACACTAATACACAAAACAACCATGCCGATTCAAGTCTAAGGATCAACACACCATTACAACCTGATGACTCTAACACCAGGTTATGTAGTTAGTCATCGGTGTCACATTCGTCTGATCATTCCCCAACGACTACCCACAGGTTTACTAACGACAACTCATGCCATATGGCGTGTAACACACCATCCTCCTATCGGTATCTCTATACCAAATGAGATAGTAACCCTTGTACTAGTTCATACTAGATTAATTGCAGTCATCATTCAAAGAATCTAAGGACTAGAAATAATTTAAGAAGTTTTGTTATCAGATAATCCTATCACATAGTCTTAACACCTTAAGAATAAGATTTTCACACAAAATATTTAGGGACTCATTCATATAATTTGTTTGGAGAAAATATAAATGAAGAAAATCTTACCTTTTATTGATTTATACAAAAATACAATTAATACATTAATACAATCCTACTAGATGTCATTCAAATCTAGCATAAGGGCACACAATACTAAAAAAAACCCTAAGGCAATACGTGGATTGGTTCAGAAATGCTACCCTAGAAATTCAAGACTTGTAAGTAGGTATGGCAGTTGTTACAATGCTTCATGGGATAAAATCAGTATAGCTTCAAGAATTCATTCCTCTAGATCAGCCTATAACTTTGGAAAATTTATTCATTTGGGTCAACAAATATATCTTGCAAGCTGAAGTAATAACAATTGGTAGACGACACGAGGAAAGAGACATAAAGAGGAAAGAGAAATATGTGGGCAAGGAAATAAGCAAAAGGGAAGAGAAATCTAATAAGTCTGATGGCCTTTTAACACTCAAATTGGAAGTTATGCTCAGCTCACAGAGCCACGGTAAACCATTTTAGCAATTTTTGAAAGATTTGTTCCCATCTAGTTTCCAAAGAAGACTAGCCAACCATTGAGAACAAAAAGAGGCTTTATGTAGGTTCCATAGGACTCACAGTTATTTGATTGATAAACGTCACAAGTTAATGAATCAAATCTAGGCACTAGTAAGGGAAGGAAACTAGGGTGATAATGGAAGCAATGATGGTGACAACTGGTGGCAATAAATGATAGAGGCAACAAAGACAGAGAATGATGACAATGAAGAAGAATACTAGCAGAGGTGATGTAATACTCAAGAAATTTGGATTATATGATAATAAGTATTTTATTAGAAAAATGAAATTTTGAGGAATATTGGTTTCAAAATAACCTGAAAAAATGACCAAATCGACTGTAGGGAATCCCTTGGAGCTGAGATGCCAAAGAAAAATGATGTGACATTAACGAGCATCTCGAGGCATGATTTATGGGACTGAAAGAAATTGGATTAGGAACAATTTTCAGTACAGCTAGAAATGCAATTATGATTTAGGCTGAAAAATTGAATCGTCGTAGAGAATTTTCGAAAAGTTAACGGAAGTTTGAGGGGGCTTCAATTTTTCGTAACGATCAACCATGTGGTGGTTTTGGGATGAATCAAGGGCCTAATGAGGACACTTGAGCGAAATCATTTTTATCTAGTAATTATCGATTATTAATTTTGAGAGAAATTGATGTTGTAAGTGAATTAAGGGTATTAAATGAAAGCTTTGAAGGGCTTAATGCAATTAATAAATCTCTCAAGTGTAATTTATGGAATTCAACTGGGGTTAATGTGTAATTTACACACATACTATATATGTATGCGTGTACGCGTGAGAAGCAGGGGGAAGCACCAAATGGCTGTCTGCGCGCATGGAGGAGGCAGAATTGCAGCATGTTGGTTTGGGGTTCTTCATTTGAGAGCATGGGGCAGAGGTTGTCGAGAGGGAGAGTGATGCCCAAGTTTCTTCGGCTATAAACAGGTAGAAGCAAAGGGAGAAAGAGAGGGAGAGAGGTGGCCGAATTTGGCCATGGCTGTAGCGATTTCACGCTGCTGTTGCAGTGGCCGAAAACAGAGAATGGGAGAAGAGAGCAAATGAAGAGAGAGATCGCGAGAGATCAGAGAGCAGAACCCGAGTGTGAGAGATCGAAAGAGGGAAAGTGGGCGGAGATGGCGTCGCTCGCGGCCATAGCCGCAAGCTGCCGTGGCAGCTGCAGTGGGCTGGTCGGCGGGTAGCAAGCCGAACGGGCAGGGGCAGTTCGGTGGGAGTTGGTGGCACGAGGTGGCGCGAGGAGGCGCTTGTAAGCAGCCGGAGCAAGCTGCTGTAGCTTGCGGCAGCCATGGCCGCGAGCTTCCAGCAAACAAGTGCGGCCATGGCCGCGGGTGGCAGCGAGCAGGGCAGGCCGCACGCGGAGGCAGGTTGATGGCCGCGATGGTGGCGGCCGGTAGCGAGCATCGACGGTAGACGTCCGAGGAGGCAGCGGAGGCCAGTTGGAGGCGCTTGGAGTCGGCTGGGCATGTGCGCAGGAGGCTGTATGTGCGCAGAAGGAAGTGGAGAAGAAGAAGAAGAAGAAGAAGTAAAAAGGAAAAGAAATGGAAAAAAGGAAAAGAAAATAGAAAAAAATGTTAAAAAAATTTTAGAAAATTCTTGAAAAATAGGATATGAAAATGTATTAATATTTTTGAGATTTTGATAAGAAAAATTGTCCAGACACGTGTTTTGAGGTTCGACATGAAAGTCGTGTTTTGAGGTTCGACATGAAAGTCGAGATGGTGCACGAAAATTGAGGATGTGCATGGAAATTGCGGTGATGTGTGAGAATCGAGGTGGTGCACGAGAATTGGTGCCCTAGAATCAAGGATTTGCATGCGTTTCAAGGTCAATGCATGCAGATCAAAGGGCTTTAAAAGCTAAGCCTAGGTGAGTTTTAGAATTTTTAATATTCTTAGATAAATATTTGATGAATTTTTATGGTAAAATATTTGAGTAGATATTTATTTTAGAATATTAGTAAGGAAAATGAGAAAAAAATACAGAATAATGCAAGGAAATTATGAAAAATAGGTTTTAATATTTATTGAGATAAAATGATGGATAGGGTGCTTTGAGGATTGAGGTAAAATGCCTTGTGCAAATTTTGAGGTTTGGCACGCAAATCGAGGCGATGCATATTTTTTGAGGTGTTCTAAATTCGGGCATCAGGTGAGTGATTTTATGCTAAACTTGGTTTTGTAAGTGGTTTATCCTAAACCTGATTTTGTGAGTGATTTTTTCCCAAAAACCTATATATGATGGCTTATGTTATGCATGATATTCATAAAAGTTATGAGCATTTTGTCATATTTGTTTATATACTATTACATGGAAAGTTGTGATTTTTATATGACATGATATTATTGACATATTGATACTTGTGCATAGGATTTGGATGTTGCCCCAATACTGTAGCCGTAATTCCCCAAAGGTAATTGATAAAACAACGTTAGGATTATCTTGTCGAATGTGTCAAGATTCTGCCTAAGGTTCTGTGCCGGGCTGGGTCTGGGAAGTTACACTAGGGCAATGTTTGTTCATATTTTTGCATCATGCATTCATATAACTGTTTTTAAAACGCTCACTAAAAGGTTCATCTTCTAATTGAATTATGCCCCTGGAATATTTAAACGTTCCAGTCAAGACTTGTAGATATGGTAAGAAGATGGTTGAGATTTGACCGGCACGTGATGACATGGCCGATGGATTTAGTGAATAGATCCGATATTTGCTAATGTATGAAGACATGGATACGTTTGAGTTAGTTAAGGGATAATCATGTATTTTTGAGGTATCATTAGATTGTATTTGAGGTATTTAGTTGTTATCCCTTGATGATGTGTCTCCATATATTTGAAGATGTAAAATGGTACAAATTTCTATGTTATGATTATAGTGAATTCGATTCTGTACCATATCAGGTTTCGATTATTGCTTCCGCATTGTGAATAATATGCTGGGGGTTGTGTATGAAATTCGGTACTTAAGGTTTAAGTTATGTACCAGAAAGAAAAAAAAAATTTATGTATATTTTGGGCCCCAGCATAGTGACATGCTCAGTAAGAAAAAGTGGGGTGTTACAGGTGATGTGTAATACCCAAAACTTTTGGGTTATTTTTGAAATGAGTATATGGGAAGAAATACGAAGTTTCAAGGGAATCAATATCATAATAGTATGAGAAAATGACCGAATCAGCCAGAAATAATACCCGAGAGCTTAGATATCTAAGGAGATAGGTGTGTCCCTAACAAACACCTTGAGATATGATTTATGATATTAAAATAAATCTAATCAGAGACAGTTTTCGATACAGTTTCGAATCAGACTGAAAAATTGAATTGACGTAAGGGGGTTCCGAAAAGTCAACGAACCCTTAAAAGAGTTAAATGTGGCCAGTTAAGCAACCCTTAAATGATTTCGAGATAAAACAAGAGGGTTTTGCAATCAAAACATAATTCCTGGCCAAAGTGTAATTTTTGAAAATTCTCGAGGAAGGTCGAAACGACATTATTTCCTAAACTTTAGGGATCAAATGAAAATTTTAGAACGTGAGAGTCACAACAGAAGTTTTGAAAATTCAGTAGCCTTGTGGAGAAGGCCAAAAATGTATTTCAAAAATTAAGTGGGTGAAAGTGTAATTTCAGAAAAAAATTGGGCGGTCATAGCCGACCAAGCTTCCAGCCACCCATTCCATCATTGCTTTTGGCCACAGGAAACTCAAGGAAAAGGGCTAGGGGACCTCTAGGCTTGGCCTAGAGGGATCCATGGCTGACAAAAGGGATAGAAACGAACGAAAATTCAGCTAAAAATGCGGCCGAAAGTTGGCCACTATAAATCAGATTTTAGGGTTATTTTCAGTGGGTTTTGAACTGATCTAAGGCACGAGAAGGCATTAGTACCCTTGGATGGAGTAATATCCGTCGTTTTGTGGCTCAATTTGGAGTATAGAAAGGGAATTGAAGTGACCGAATTTTTCTCAAACTTGAAGCTCAAATTTTTCACCACATTGACCTCTATTCACTATTGATTGTCTACATCAATTTCTCTCTCTCTCTATATATACATATCTATGTTTTGGGTATGAGTTTTCTCTTTACTTTCTTTGTTCTAGGTTTACCTAGAACAAAGAAAGTAAAGAGAAAACTCATACCTTATTTCACCTCTTTTCCCTTATTCCTCCCCCTTTTCCAACCTAGAACAAAGAAAGTAAAGAGAAAACTCATACCTTATTTAGCCCCTCTTCCCTTATTCCTCCCCCTTTTCCCTCCCTTATTTTCTATTATGAGTTAAACAATTTCTTTATCATCTCCATCTCTCTCTATCTCTTTCTTTCATACTTTATATTTTGGGTTTGACATTTTCTTTTTCACTTTGTTCTAAGTTTTGTGATCTCTCATTGTCTTTCTTTGTATTTCTCCTTCTATCCCTTTCTTTATTACTCCTATTTCTTCTAGTGTGAACCCCAAGAATTGTTGGGCTTCAATCACAAAATCCCTTGTAATTCTATCCCTTACAATATCATAAGGTTCTCCAATGAAAGCCTAACGATTATTGGGGTTTTGATGGCCAGCAATGGTGGATGGTATTACTAATGTTCTTGTTATTTATATTTTTACAATAATTTTAAAACTAATGGCATTTTTTCATTTCTCTCCTGACATCTGGCTAAACAGAAGGGTACTAGTTACTATTTTCAAAACTTGAAGAGTATTTTCACAATTAAAGTAAATTTCAAGAGATCTTTATAAATTACTCATTATAAAAAGATTGCTTTTTAATCTTAAAATGTCAAAGAGATTACGTTGTTCTCTCATGGAAACTAAAGGACAAGGGTGGGTTGTTATCGCTCTTGTGGGCATAGTCTAGCAGTTTAGACCGTACATGTATTGGTTCTAAAGAGTCATAAATTTAGCTGTTATATAGTCAATGAATGGTTTCATATTCGAATCCCGTCGCTAAATTTCATGATTTAACCCCTTACAAAAATCTTGAAGCTGAGCTGTAAGGACCCGAGGTGAGGAATTTCTCCTTTTGGGTTGTTATCTTTGTATAATTGATCAAACATAAAATACGGTTGTATTTGTCAAAATAAACAGGGTAGTCAAATGATTAGGAAATAGAATATTCTGCCAACTTACTCTTATCGTCTAATATTTGTAACCTTTTTCCACATTAAGAACTCACGAAACTTACAAACGTAATTGAATGCGTTTTTTTATTCATTTTTCTATCCCCCTGTCTCTATCTCTCAAATCTTAAAGTATGGTACGCTACTATCGTTTCAAAGTCAAGTAATGCAAGCCAAATAAATTATTATTATTAGTAATAAGGTATCGTGATTTAACAATCATTTCAAGTAAAATATTTTTAAGTTGAATAACAAAATATGCATACTGTTTGTTCCAATTTAATTTGCTATTCCAATTGTAAGGTTAATGATATGTTACTGACAACTTAATGGGAATACAATATTAGGTAGCTTTTAGATGTTGTCATGAGTTCAATAATATTCATTAATTTTTTATAGCAATATCATTAATTATTTTATCACTTAAACTGAACGAAATCTATGAGGATTGTCTACTAAGCGTTTTTTATTTTTCACAATTTCAACATTACTTTATTAAAAAAGCTCACGTAAAATTGATTCAATGCTACAATAAAAAAATCATCATAAAACTATAATTCGTTCTCATGTATATAATATTTTGGGTCGCGCTATTCGTATAGAAAGGGTTCACAGAACCCCTTCACAGACGCGATAAATTGTAAAATTTTGACATAAAAAAAATCGTAATATATCGCGATTTGTTCACCCTCTTCTCTCTCTCTCCCTCTCTCGCTGCTCGCCTCGCCTTCACCTGCAACCTCACCGCCTTCTCTCGCCGCCTCGCCTCCTCACCGCTGCAATCTTCAACAACCAACGACCACCCAAACCAACTAAGGTGCAGTAGGCGACGGCAATCGGCAAGCGACGAGGGTGATGGCGAGGCGTAAAGACGAGCGCGAGAAAAAGACAAAAGAGAGAGAGAGGAGAGGAGAGGCGAGGCGAGCCGAGAGAGATAGAGGAAGGAGAGAGTAGTGGCGAGGGCAATCGCGAGGCACAGAGACAAGCGCAAGAGAAAGACAGAGGAGAGGAGAGCGGAGGTGAGGCGAGGCGAAAGAGAGAGTGTGTTGGATTGAACTTAGGGATAATTTGATCATTTAATAATTCTATAAAGCTATCTGTACACTCCATTCTGTACAAATAACTTTATCCTAATATTTTACACTAGAAGACAAAAATAAAGCTTGCAACCCAAATTGGCCACAGTTCATCTTCTTGCACGATCACTCGACGATTCCGAACCGATAGATTTCGTCGATTCGCCGGGCCACCTCCGCCATCGCCGGCCGGTTGTACGGCTGCCGTGAACTGCAGCGAATTCCAAGATGCAACAGCTCCGCCATCTGCACCCCGTTCCGGCTCCGAAACCTCAGAAGCTCCTCATCAAACACCTCAAAAAAACCCCTTTCCTCAATCACCGATTGGACCCAGGCGGGGAGGTCAAATCCGTCGTCGTTCCAGATGGCGTCCGTCGGAGCCTTGCCGGTGAGCAGCTCCAGGAGCAAAACGCCGAAGCTGTAGACGTCGGCCGCCGGCGAAACATCTCGGGAATCCGTCACCTCCGGCGCGCAGTAGCCATTGAGGTTGAGAGCCAAATTCAAAGAAACGAGCCGGTTGATGCCGTATTCTGAAACGCGGGCGGTGTATTGATCGGCGAGGAGAATGTTGGCCGACTTGATGTTGCCGTGGGAGGAGTTGGGGCCGAGGGAGTGGAGATACTCGACGCCGCGGGCGGCTCCCAGAGCGATTCTGATCCTAATTTCCCAGCTCGGCGCCCCCGCCCTGTCTCGGCCGTGCAAGAGGGCGTCTAAGCTTCCCATGGGCATGGGATCAAAGAGCAGCAGCCTCTCCTGCTTGCCGTAGTAGTATGCTTTCAGGGGCAGCAAATTCTCATGAGCCAACTCTCCCAAGGCCTCAACCTCGTCTTCAAACTCTCCCCGAGAAGGGTAGACATTCTTAAGCCTGTTAGAGAAAACAAAAGATATGACACACTCAAAAAATAATGAATATTGTACAGTTTTGAATGAATTATATGATTTGTCTTACAGAATAACATGTTTACATGTTGATTTCTTAACTAATAAAATTAATCCATTAATTATTGGTTAATGAATCATCATCCCTCAACAAAATCAGCATATAGAGAATTGATATGTTGTATGTATCGGGTATTCTTATGTTGTCGGAGGTGGTGATGCAGCGGGTCAGCAATGCTGTGAGGCAGCGGGTCAACAACTATCCGTAAATCGGCAACGAGAGAAAGGAGAGAAAAATAAGATAGACAGAAAAAGAGATCAAAATGACATTTTTACCTCAAGATAAAGTCATTTTAGGGTGAACAAAATCAAAATCACAGTGGGGGATGGAAATTGGGGAGGGGGGCGGTGTCAGACAACATTAGAATGCCCTGCGGGCAACATATCAATTTCCCTCAACATATATAGTTGTAGTGTGATAAAGATAAACCCTTTAATGTAATTTGGGAGTTAAGTTTTTAAAAATACAAATGCAATCCAAATAATTCAAATTTAATCTGATTCTAATCTTAACTAACCTTTTCACGACCACCGGGACAGCAGCCTCAACGTCAGGGCCCAAGTATGCTATGTATGTACTCCCAAACGTGCCCTTCCCCACCACCTCAGCTGAAGCCGTCAACAAGGCCTCTAGAGTAAATTCCACCGCCCCATCACCAAAGAACACCAACTCATTATCCCTGCCGCCCGCCCGACCCGAGTAGCCATTTCTCAACCCGCTATATTCTTTAACTAACATGGGTCTCGGGCTACCGAATTCGGAGCCTGCTGGCTTTACCGGTGACGGAACCGACGACGGGGCCATGACAACTTGCCGGGGAGTTGTCTCGGCACTATATTTTCTCCAAATAACGATCGAGACTACGAGAATCAGAATCAACCCAACAACTGACCCAATTACAATTCCGGCAATTTCTCCTGTGGATAAATTATTTCCATTGTTGTCAGTACAAGGAGAAAGTGGCCTACCGCACAGATCATTGCCCAGAAAGGAACTCTCGGAGAATTTGCTCAAAGTTGACGGAATTGAACCGTTCAATTTATTGTAAGAAGCGTTGAACTTCTGGAGCTTCGAGAGGGAGTTGATTTCGGGTATTGACCCGTCGAGGTTATTGTTTTCCAAGTATAAAGTTTTCAGCTTGGTTAGACGGTTGAATTCCGTCGGTATCTCGCCGGAGAATTGGTTCCTCTGCAAGATGAGTTTTTCCAGCTCCGTGCATGAGCTCAAGTCGGAGGGCAGCGAGCCGGAGAGCGAGTTGGATCGGAGGCTGAGGTATCGGAGGCGGGTCAGGTTCCCGATGGTGTTGGGGGGGATTTCTCCAGAGAGGGTGGAGCCAGGGAGACGGAGCGTGGTGACCCGGCCGGTGTTGTCGCAGGTGACGCCGAACCAGGAACAGGGAGTCGTGTGGGAGGTGTTCCAGCGGCGGGTTCTGCCGCCCACAGCGGAGCGGAGGTGGAGGAGGGCGGCGAGGTCAGAATCGGCGGCGGAGAGAAGAAGGAAGAGGGAGAATGATAGGGTGAAAAGATGATGAAGAAGAAATTGAGAGAGCATTTGGACTCTGCTTTCTTTTATCTTTTTTGTGGTTTGGGGGTAGTATTGTGTTGGGTGTTTGAGAAGAGGAGGAGAAGAATGGAATGGCAATGGGCGATGGCGTATGTGCTTCTGGGTGGTGGTTTTATTAGTCACCGTTTCTCTGTTTCAACGCTGCGCAGGGCTGCGGCTGCTTCGTTTCTTCTTATTCTTCTTATTCTGCGTGGACCACACGCTCATGCAACAACGCTGCTTCAACTGAAGTCAACCTTTTTATTTGGGTACGTTGGACCAAGTCCTTTCTCAGGTTACACTCCCTATAGCAAGAGATAATAATGCATAATGAGGGTTGGCCCCACGGCCATGGCCTAACCGTAAAATGCGTGGAGTTTCGTATAAATCAAATTTTTGTAATGATATTTATTTGATGTGAACGTGTGAACTCAATATTTTACTCTGAATATATATATAGATTGTGATTGTGATTATATTCGAGTTTATTTGACAGATAAATTGAGAAAGAAAATCGCCTGCCTTCAGACTAGTAAGGCAAAACTCGAAATCTGGATTATTAAAAAAAATAATAATAATAATAATACATATTGAGGGTTATCTTTATATTTTTATTAATTTCTTTATATATATATATATATATGTTCATGGATGTGTCTAGGTTTGTGCTGTTATTAAAAAAATTATAAATGTTGTTTATTACTTCTCACTTAACAGGTATAATAATTTGCCCTGCCCTTCAGTCTCCCAAGGGATGGGATGCCACACGGGATAAGACATCAAAGGTGGTGACAATTATATAATTCTATAAAATTTTAGACATATCCCGTGTAACATAGTTTAATAGAACTTTTCAACACTAAAAGTAATTAGTATATTTTTTAAAAATGAGAGGTACTCTATTAATCTACTAAATTTTAAAAATATCATTGTATAATTTGTTTTAATTCTTTAAGTTTTTCTTTTTAATGTGATTCAAATTAAAAAAAATAATAAGAGGATCAAGAAAACACTTTTTTTTTCTCTATTTTCTCACGTGTCAAGGACATTGTAGCTTTGATATTATGATATATAATAAGAATATTTCTAACAATTTTTATTTTATTATGCAGGTTGGATTTTGCGAGTTTTAGTTCATTCATTAGTCGATGGAGGAAGGCCTGTTATCTGTTTCTCTGAACCAAGCCAACGGCAAGATGATAATTGCCTCCCATTAGAAAGTGCCACGTCTCATCATCCTCTCCTCCCACGTGGCAAATCATCTTCATCTTGGAAAATCCTCTGATTGATTCAAAAGACACAGAACGAGTACTACTTAAGATTCTTATTTGGAAAAGGTCAATGGTGAAAAACTTATTGAGGGGGTTAAAATGATAAAAATGATTCTTGTTCAAATGTAAAATTATTCCCTTATTTACGATCTTTTCTCTTCTCTCTTTCTTTCATTTTCGTGGTGATCGTCTCTAACAAGTTCCAAAACTCGTCGTCTTCGTCGAACTGCTTAGTTTTTCACTGATCACTGCTACATCCTTTATCTATTCTTGATAGATAGAGAAAATATAGCGACGATCGTCAAGATGACGTTGTCATTTTTATTTATATTTTATACAAACAATCAAGATTTTAATTAACTCAAATTGCTAAGAAATGAGTAACTTTTATTTAGCAGCTGACGTTTTCAATTTATATATAAAAATAAAATTGCTATTTATATATCTAAATTTAACATTTACAATGTAATGATAATTTTATATTTTATATCATGTATTAATATAAATATATAAAATAAAGAGTTTAAATATCGGGTTGTGGGTTTGCGCGTTACCCATCCCCCACCCAAAATGTACTTTGAAATGACCCCCTAAAACCTTTCAATACGAAATGTCGCTACCAACCGCCGTGACTTTTTCAATTTTGTTTTTCTTTATTTTTTAGTAGATAGTTATGAGAAGTCTTCTCAAATTTTGATGCCCAAATCCATTTGATTCGATTACAACACGAATTTGTTTTTCATTTCATTACGCTAACTCTCATTCGATTCCATTACAAGTTCCTCCCAAACAAAGCCTAAGTAATTGGTCATCTTCATCGGATTATGGAGTGATTTGGTAATATATATATAATGAAACCAAATTAAATAGAAATACCAAAAATGACCTAAAAAAGTTTAGTAAAAACTTAAGACATCAAACCTAAGTTTGAAATGATAACAATTTCATAAATAACCTAAAATATTTAATAATAATATACTTGTTTATTTATCAGTAGAATTCAAAGCTTTTTTTTGTTGTTGTTTTTTTTATGAGGAATTCAAAGATTTGCAAAAAAAAAAAAAAAAAGATAATTTACCCGTAAAATTAAATGCCTCATTATGCAAAGTAAATTAAAGTAGGTAAGGAGAAAAATATAAACTTATTCAATGTGTTATTTATTTTAAAATAATAAAATCAGAGTCTAGTTTTTTATATTATAAGCAATTAAAAGTATAGGAGTGTACACTCAAGAAAAATGAATTGGGTATTTCAAAACTTTTTGAGTTTGATAAAAAATTTATAGAAAAAGTATTTTAAACTTCTTTATACCTTTGAGAAATAATGTTGTTAATGTAAATAGAAAATCTTTGAAATGTGAAAATCAAATATAAGACAAATAATATCGACAGCACACAAAATTTATAGGGATTCAACATAACTGGGTCTATTCCACTCTCTCGACTCTTCATAAATTTTATTTTTTAAATCCACTAAGAAGTGTGTATTTAAAGAGGTGATCACTCAATTATATCTCTTCAGTAACTTTTAACATGCTTAGTTATTTCTTTTAGTAGCTTTTATAAGACTTAATTACAACTTTTATAGTAATTTGAGAAAAAAAAATGAAGAGCAAAAACTCACAAAAAATACAACTCTCATCAAAATATGAGTAAAAGCTCACAAAGAAAATGACTTTCTAAAAAAAATATGAAAGAAAGATTAAGAGGAACTTTTACAATACAAACAAAGAGAATTAAAATATAGGAAATAAAGAAACCTCACTCTTACTATCAAGAACTTGAGTATTTGAAGACAGGTGAGCAAAAAGAAGTTAGCTTCTATTTTTATTTCCTTCTTTCTTATTCTATTCAAGAGAGTTCCTCACCAGAGTGTGTAGCTCAATCTCATTCATATGCATCGATATTTATAGTCTTGGCTTTTTCAATGCATTTTCTATGTTGTCCAATGGGTAAAAGGCTACACCATAAAATTTAAAGCAAAAAATTCTTTCTTTTTGCATAAAATAATGGTTAGTATTCAATTTGAACTCAAATTTTATGTCAATTATATGAAAGAATCATCAGAGTGTATTAAAGGAAATTGAGATATTTAAAAAAGTGAAAACTAAGAGCATTTAATGTTGTATGTAATAGTTAATTTTTTTAAATTTAATGTAATATTAGTTAAGTAAACTTGGTATTACTTAAATAAAACATGCAGTTACTCCAATAAATTTAATAGTTAATCGATTAAATTTAGATATTATTTGGCAATTAAATAAGATTACTCGACAAAGCTTGTTAGCTACATTAATCACATTATTCAATTAAAGTATGTTACTCAACTACAAGATGATGATACTCGATTAAAAGCATATCTTAGTCGATTAATATTTTAATCTCTAGAGAATTTAAAATTGTTGTTGTCAAATTATAATAACTAACATTTGTTTATATTTGAAAAACTTAGCGAGTAATCGAAAAAATAAGAAGTATCTATCGATCTTCCTGTTTTATTTGCTAGATCCAATGGAAGATGAAGTCGTCCGAGACAAACCAACTCCACTGGCTAGAAAAAGAGCTCATAAATTTAGTAATCTTTTTTTTTTTTTTTTTTATCATTTTTAGTTACAATCCCCGACCTAATTGACAATTAATCTTGTATTTGAATAAGTCAGTCCAATTTTGACTCTTGCCATTATTAGCTTTGATCCTGGATTTATCAAAGCAACCAAAAAGGAAACCAACAAAATTAAATTTGGGAATTATTTTCTATGCTTATATGATGGGCTTACCTTTCAATCCAATTCATGTATATATATATATATACATATATATCTATTGCTATCATTAATAATAATAATAATAATAATAATAATAATAATAATAATAATTACCACTTGATACTTTCGAGCATGCAAGGTAAATTTGTAAATTACTTGCCCATTAAAATTTGTATGTGAGCTGGATTTTAAAAAGTTTAAAGATTAACAACAAATTAATAAATTATTATAATCTAATAACCTCATAAAATAAAGATAAGCAATGGACAGAGCTTTCGCTTATGAGTTTTTGCCCCAGGGACATAGTTGAGAAGCAAAGGGGTAGATTAAAAGCTTATTTTGGGACTTTTAGTGTGGATTTGATTTTTGGTAGAAGTAGAATATTTTTTTTTTAGAGAGAATTTTGAGAGTGACATTAGTGGTGCTAAAATTTATCACTCTAATCATTCAGATATATTTCTTGATTTATCTTTTTAGTGTAATTTTAGAGACGTGATGGTTGAAAATATTGGGGCGTAATTAAAAAAAAAAAAAAAGCAATTGACAGAGCCTTCGATGGACTAATTAATACATTATTGAGTTCAACGAAAATGATGCAAAAGAGGAATATTGAAAGGTTCAACGTTGAAATTAATTAATGAGCGCTTGGCAGTTTGGACCCTTGGAGGATGGGAATTGGGGAGTTTCATGTCTCCCTCTCATCAGCCGAATCAAAATCATCATCGGCCAGGCCCCACATACTTCACCCTTTAGAAAAAAAAAAACACAAAAATACAGCCACTCTCCTCCCCTACCCCAAAAATCATTCATCAAATGCACATGACGTGCTGTCGCTAAATCATACGAGGGTGGGCTCTCTCTCTCTCTCTCTCTCTCTCTCTCTCTCTCTCTCTCCCTTATCATGCCAAATGTTTGGCTTACGGAATCAACATTTCCACGTTACGATTAAAACACATTTTAACTGTTAAAGATTGATATGGCATCTTTTTTTTCTTTTTCCAAGTAATCATTATTATGGCATCTTTCACTTCAAACAAAACAATTTAATTGTAACACGAAAGATTTTACATTACATAAAACTGATATTGAGAGTGCTTTTGAGTATTATCTCCCATATATAGTCTTCTTCATTTTGAGATGTTTGTTTCACTCTGCGATTCCAAAAGACTGATTTTGTTGTCATCTGAAGCCGTAAGTGATGCTTCATCACTTCAGCGGCCTTAGCCTTCTGCTACTGCTCAGTCCTGTCATGACTTGTCGCTCTCCAATATTGTTGAGGGTCAGTCAAACAATTATGAATACACACTTGCGTTTCCATTCAGATATCTTATTTAAATAGTCTTATATATACATATTTATTGTCTAGGGAAAAATGCTAGCTAGGCATCGCACAGGAACACACGCCGCCAGGCTCGTGACAATGTTGTATCAAGTTGGTGCTCTGTCTGTGACAACACAGATACGCACACACTGAGATCTTGGGCTGAAGTGTCAGACAAGTACATGAGACTGCATCAAATGGCTGCATAGGAGACGGGCTAAAGGCATTGACATGTCAAGCACTTTCAAGAAAACAAGTAGGCAGAGAGAGGTTCACTCGAGAGATGGTGATGCACCAAGGGCTTCGCAGGAATAAAGTAGGCAGGCTCACCACGCAACAAGGGCGTCGAGGAATTGGGCAAGGGAGAATGCCAGAACCTGTGACTCTCCAGAATTAAGAGTCAACTATACAGTCTATACAGTCTATACTGCATAGGAGTTCTCCAGATTACTATAGGTTTACTTATCAACAGGGGCGGATTTAAATCTGCCTTGCACCAGCCCATAACAAAAATTAAAATTTTAAGATAAAAGTTCAACCCAAATCTAGTTCAGCCCATCCTCAACCCAGCCCAACCCACCCTAAAATGTTAGATCCGCCCTGCTTATCAAATAACTATAAGTATAAATGCACTTCTATTTATATATCTTATTAAAGAGTTATATATTTGTTACTCAAAAATAACCAAAAAAAAAAAAAAACTAAACTCGAACTAGGCCCGACTCAAAGGGTAGACTAACAAGACATGTGCATAGGGCTCCAACCCCTTGAGTTTAATAAATAATTATTTTAATTTTATTATTAAAATAAAATTAATAAATTTTTAATTTTTTATTAAAAGATTGGGTCCCTAAATTAATGATGCCCTAGGGCCCCCAACCCTTTGAGTCAATCCTAACTCGAACAAGCGGGAGCCCTAGGCATAAGGACACACGTGAGACGTATGATAGTCATTGTGAAACCATCAAATTAAGAAGTTATTTTGTGTGCCTATTAAGTTAAAATTTGTGTTTTTGTTAGATAATGAGCCAGATATCTAAGAAAATTAAGATTAGAGTAACCATATTTATTCAAGGGGATGGAGTTAGTCATCCCGGCAATCATTAAAGAATCTTCAAACCAACCTCAATGAAAATCCTACTTGATGTAGGAATAATAAAAAGGTTAAAAACTAAAATCTCATCGTGCCATATGTTCATATTATGAAATCATAAAAGAGATCACACAGTCCCTAGTTTGGTTTAAAAATAACTATCAACAAATAATTATCAATTTATCATATCGCTAAGGGTTGTTTAACTAAACGGTTTGACTGGTTATAATCTATTAATGTAGCTTATAAGTTGTTAAGCGTTTTTCAGTTAAATGTTTGGCAAATTTAAATAGCTTAAACACTATTCCAATAGCATTTTGCAAATCTCCTCCCCCTAACTTTTGCAAAATGTTGCTAGATTAAAAGCCGTATTAACTAGATAAATTACCTATTTACCCTCAAATAAAACACCAATTTTCAACCCATATCCTTCTTCTTCAACCCTCTACAACCAATTTCAGGCCACCACTGTCACCCGTCGTCCGTCGCTATACGCTTTGCCATCGTCTCCATCTCCTCTATCACCGTCAACCGCCGTCTCTAGCTCCACCGTTGCCGGTAGTCATTGTCTCCAAACCCATCCCCAATGGTCGCCGCCTCCAGCCTCAATTGTCGTTGGCTGTCGATCGCCTCCTCAATTGCCACTTATACCTCCATCGTTGGCGGCTCTCCCCGATTGCTGCCTACCCCGATCGCTATACGCTTGTACAATATGTGTATTTATATATATATATATATTAATCTAATAATAATATATTTGAAGGAGAAAAATAAAAGGAGTATATATATTGTATTAATATATTTTTTAATAATTATGAATAATTTATCAACATTTAATAGTAAAATTTTATATCATTCAACATATTTATTTTTGTCTTTTTATCAACTTCTAATAGGTTATCAGCTATTTCAAACCAAATACATAATTATTCAATTAATAGCTTAAAAATACATTTATCCAAACACAATATTAGTTTAAATACTACCTACCTTAAAAACTTTACACTACTTAAAAACTAAGTAGCTTAAAAGTTATAATTTGAAATGCTTAGCCAAACAAGCCCTAAATAATTTGGGGCATTTGGTTCATCTCTTCTCCAAATAAGAAGAGATTGACACCATCTCTACTTGACTTATCTCTTACTCGAGAAATTCGAGACAAACATTTCTTCTCTATCTATTTGGTATGAGGGACTTTCTTATAGCACAAAATCATCAAATTCAAGAATCTCGGAGATAAATAACTCTGAGTATCTCAGCCCCCTCACCAATACAAAGGCATGAAATCCTACATGTAAATCAAACAACTCTAAGTATTAAATACTCTTTATTGTTCAGTAGGACTATTCAAAAAAACCGCTGCACCGCGGTTTTTGGCCAGACTGAACTGGCCAATTTTTTTGAACTGGCGGTCTGGTTCAGTTTGGAAAACTGCCAAACCGCACGATTTGCGGTTTGGCAAACCGATGGTTTGGTTCAAAACTGAATCGCCCGTATATATAATTTAAAAAATATATAATTTATATATTATAAATGTAAAAACCAAAAAGGGGCAACAGACCCTCTCGGCTCTTCCTCTCCCCGTTCTCTCCCCTTTCCCCCCAACCAAACCCTAACCCTATTGCTTGAACCGAACCACACCCACCCACGCTCGTCGCATCGCACCTTCTTTCTCTCCCATTTCCCTCGGATGATCGTCGATCGACGCCAACCCACCGGCGGCCCACATGCCGTCCCAGGCTCGCAGCAGTCAGCACCTCACACAGTCGCAGTCAGCACCTCACACGGGCGGCCCCCACGACGTCGCAGGCTCGCAGTAGTCCGACGCTCGTCGCCCCATTTTCTTCGCCCTCCCATTCTGATCGTCGATCGCCGGTCGCTGGTATGCTCTCTCTCTCTCTCACTTTCTATTGATTATTTTTTAGTGCAAGTTTTTGGTACTCAAATAATGGACTCACTTCAACGATGATTTCGTCTTGTATTATACTAGCTTGTTAGGGTCCTTGGGGATGTGTTTGTGCTGCGTTTGCTAGCAGATCAATTTGATGTTTCCTTAGAATTTCTGGGACTTCCCTCAAAATTTTTGAAACTGCAAAAGTCAAACCGCACAGAACTGCAAAATGCAGTGCAGTTTAGTTCGATTTTCGCACCAAATCAAACTGCTCGGTTTGATTTGGTAGAAAACCGAGTTTGCGGTTCGGCGCATTAAACCAGCTCAAAACCAGTCAAATCGAACCACGAACACCCCTACTGTTCAGTTACTATATTAACTTGAGTGTCAATGGCTATACTAGGGAAACCCCCTCCGTCTTTTTCTTTTTTTTTTCTTTCTATTATAGGTGCTTGGATCAAGGCAAACTTATGGTGATCGATCCCTAATTCCATCATCATCTCGCACTTACCTCGGGTCAAGATTGCACACCTTTGCTTTCTAGCACAACCGAGCCTCTTGACCTTGGTTGCTTAACCATCATGGCTTGACCTTCTCATAGCTAAATAGGTGGGAACAATCTAGAAAATCAACCACCACCAAATAACTTGCCTCCTCTAGCTATTCGTTTAGCTCAGTTGGAATGTCAAGTCCAACGCTAGGCCAACCTGCTTATAGGATATATTTGCCAAAGCAAACAATAGTGCCAATAAGAAGAGCAACGCCATCAAGATGAGAGTTGCCAACAAGATGAACGGCAACATTAAGGGAACCAAAATTATCATCATTCCTAGCAGGAGTAACACACCATTCAAAAGGGGCTTCTAGCGCTTTCCCCTCTTGAGAATATGAGACTTCGTAAGAAAGACAAGTCCGACTCCTTTAAAAGTATTTTGTCGAGTCCAAAAAAAAAAAAAAAAACTATGTTACTTCTTAAACTAAACAAATTGCTAACTCAAGGAGTGGGGACAAGTGATGTGGGAGTATTTAGAAGGTGGAGATTACCAAATTACCCCTAAAGAACAGCAAGCTACAACTAAGGGATTAACCTGAATCTAACTGTTGGATCTTAATCTAAGAGGATTCATGTCAGATTTGATAGATTTGTTTGAATTTAAATTCAAATTAGAGATCCCAATAACAATAAAAATAAATAATTTTGAAGAAAATCACAAGAATTTCAACAAATCTCGAGAATATAACAGTTAAATTTGAGAATTTTGGAGAAAATCTCATGAATCTAACAAAAGTTGAGAATAACTCCAAAAATCTTACCTCTTTTAGTCTACATAAATGGAGAAAGTAACCCCACCCTCTTTTAGTCTAAGTGTCATCACTAACTTAGAGTATATAAGGGAAAGTAACCCCACCCTTTTTATATAGGTATTCAATTAGAGACAAAACTATGATAACTAATCCTTAATTTTGGACTTTGGTTAAAATTTAAACCATTATCGAAATGTTAAGACACGAGATAGGTAGAGCGTATTTGTAAAATCTACCACCCACCTTGCCAACCATCTCCTCATAATATTTTGCAAAGAAAGATTCTGCGCGTTATGTCGATTTAATCTTAATTGATTTGATACTATTGGCAATTGGTTGAAGTATGACATGATAAAGATTTGCATTTAACGAGCATTCCTTCTTGTTAAATCAAGAGAGAGCTAAAAGAGATCAAATTACACTCTCAGCCTTAAAACCCCAGTACACACTATCAATTTCACTAAGATTTGCCACTCTTTAAGCTTACTCTAATTAAAGTGTTTCGTTGCAATCTAATAATCAAATATATATATATATATATATATACTTTTACTTACTGAAAGAATATGAGAGGTAAATATTTTAACAAACTCATTGAATTTTGAATTAATTTATAGAAATTTTTATCTTTATCATACCTCGGGTTAATTAAGTTATATAAATTTAAATTCTAAAAAATATCAATAGGAGAAATAGGAATTTAGAACTTTTGCTGGCACAATAAAAATAAAAATAGAAATAGAAAATAAAAT
Source organism: Diospyros lotus (assembly GCF_014633365.1). NCBI lineage: Eukaryota > Viridiplantae > Streptophyta > Magnoliopsida > Ericales > Ebenaceae > Diospyros > Diospyros lotus. Next base: position 7,879,557 of record NC_068346.1, on the reverse strand, counting down.
TATTGTTAGATCTGAAGGCCCAAATAATCAATTATGTTGCTCAAAGTAATCAGCCCATCAACAACATATGAGCCTCTTCATGTTGCTACAAGAAGTAAAAGCGGGCCGGATAATACCGGCTTTTGCCTATCTCAATGGCTTCAGTGTCTTAGGCCCATAAAGAGGAACCTTCAAATTCAATCAGAGATTATCAACAAATTGGACCTTAGCTAATCCCATGATCCCATCTCGATCTTAGACGATGAGATTCTTCTTATGCCTGTCCACACTTGCAATGGATTTGAACCCATTGATCCCATATGCGAGGTGAAGTCGTATTCAGTTCTATTATTGTTTAGATGATCCTTTGTCATTATAGTCTCTAAATATTTAAGTCGAGCCTCACATGAACCCATCAAAAAGAAGGAATGATAGTAGAAGAGTGAGACTTTGTTGCCAAGACAATTGAGGGCAAGCCTGTGCCTGCGGCTGCTTGAAAAGCAAAGTTGTGAGAAACCATAGTCTTAATTTAATGGCACAAGAAGGAGGGGGAGGGGGGGAGCAGTAGCAGCATTGATGCTACTATATGGGCCAGATTGGATCTTCTTCTGGTAAGTGCACAAGGCTTTGATAGATAATGACTGCACACCCCAATGTGCAATAATGTTCTGCTGCTTCCTGTGTCTCCACACGGGCTATATAATAATTTAGATCAAGCAATGTCTATCCATCAGTTTCTCTGGAATATGGCCAAGCAACCAAAAAGACAAAATACAACCCCCCCCCCCCCCCAAACCCCACTCCTTGATATTGATCAAATGGAGTCATCTGCTTATGATGACTCCTACCTAAGATTCCAGGCTTCCAGCCTTGTATTACTAGAAAACTGACTTGTGAGTTGTTAATGGTGTTTTTAAGAAATTTATTAATTGGAAGATTGACATTATATTGATGCCCTGTTTTGCAATGGCTCATCTGTTTTCACTATGGATTCACTTGCATAAACTGCTAGATTTGCCTAATAAGACATGATTAAGTGCGCAACCAACCACTAATTTCAAAGGTTTTGCAGGTAGCGTTGAGTAAGCACGTCTAACACTTTTAGCGTTAAAGAAGTATGACTCTTTATAACTACTCCCAAGCCCAGATCAAGAGGAGGGTTTTGTTGCTAACCAGCCTAAAAATTGTTGGATTTTTCAAAGTTTAATTCTAAAACATAATAGAGACTATTAATGAACTAGAATCTACCTAACCAACCTCATTTTAGTGGCATTAAGATTTGGTGGTGGTTTTGTTATCTTGGTAGCAGTAGTGGTAGTAGGTAGAATCCCTAAAGTTGACACAGCACAGGCCTAACAAAATGGGTCCTATTTCAACTACATCAAAGGTTTAAGCATTTAATTGCAAAAGTGGAACATGTCGGATAAAAGAAAATAAAACTATAACAACACAGCCAACAGATGAACAAAACAAAAGTAGTAGAGCCTAATGAAATAGGCGTCTTCTGGACCACAGCATGCAAATCTACATGCTAGATGTCAAAGTCGAGGCAAAAGGAAACACTAACAACAAAGTGTAATCATAGAGTTAACAACTTCTAGGAAACTGCTTCTCTATGATGGGCCACACTATGAAAAGATATGGCCACATAAATGCAAGTACGTGCCTCATGCCTGTCTAATTAACCCCACCAAAAAGAAGAAAACAAGAGGCGAAACCTCGTAGCATAGCGACAACAACAGCACAGGTTGGTTCATCTGACTGCCTAGCCAGCCCTTGCATCTCCTGAAGCTGAACAATTTGTGATCTTTAAAACTTGTACTGGCTACTGCAAAATACAACAAAAGTGCGTCTTGACCTTGCTGTGGTGTCTATCTACATTAGAATGAGAATGCAAGTGAAAAGGGCAGTTTAATCAAGCTTCCAGGGAAAGAACATGGGAATATTTGAATTATATTAGCTGCATGACAAGTAACTATATGCTGTAAAATGCACATTAGACTCGTTTCAATCCAAATCTTAAGGAAACCCATGAAATGTATATAACTTCCATGGAGTGTATGCATTCTCCCCATAATAGTGTTGAGGATGTTTATCCTATTTACAGCCGGTCCTAAGCTTGAAAAAAGAGGGAAGGTTGCTTCAAGTACTTGATAGCCAACATATAACTCTTCAAATCAAACCTTACGAATTCTAGACAACATCATGTACAGACTTCATCAACTCATCATTTCTAAACAAAATGAAACTTGGAACCGGGGAATACTCTTAACATCTTTCTGAGGCTTTGTTTGAGAGAGGTTCAGCAATGGAATAAAATGAAAATAAGTGACGTGGAAAAGAGCGGAATGGAATGTAAAAGATTTTCTCCTTACTTCAAAAAGTATGGGATGAAAAGTAATGGAAAATGTTTTCCCTTGTTTGCGAGAACGATGGAAATGGAAGGAATGGAAGGATCATAATCATCAATGACCAATACACACTTTTAGTGAAAAGCAAGTGCCAAAATTGAACTTTTAAAATCTAATAAGGTTACTATTGTCAAAACACAAAAGTCCAGTTGCATTCCATCTATTTCCCCCAATCTGGGAAAAACTAAAAGTAGCCTTTTGGATGGAAATTCCATTCCATTACTTATGTGTCTCCCGAACAAGAAGAATCCCCTTTCGCCCAATTCCATCCATCCCCCTCTCCCAAAGCACACCCTGAATAATTTTTGAGCCATTAAGAAAGTGAATTATACATTCAAGGGAAACAAGACATTCATTGCCAAGATGGAATCAATTAAAGCAATAAGCCAAAGAGGATGTACTCCACTGTATATAAATACATTTCACTGAGATATAGGTAGAAAATAATAGCAATAGTGTACGCCACTGAGGCTACACAACAAGAAAGAAAGGACAAACTGGTGAACCACGATATAAAATCATATGCAGCTATGCTGACCTAATATTCACAGTACTTGTACGTTCTCCCCTCACAATAATATCCTTGAGGGAAATACAGTTGGGAATATAAGAAGCTGCTGTCGACCCTAACTGATTACCATAAACTTTAATTTTGGTGGAATCGTTTTGCTTGGGATCATAAGAAAACAAACCATAACGACATGAGATCAGAATCTCTCCATCTCCCCAAAGTGTTACTGGTCTGAACACGCAATCTGGCAACCTAGATGAACCTGATGTTTGCACGACATAGTCCTTAGTCCAAGACCCTGCAATTCCGTAATCTTTTAAGGACCACATATCAACATGACCATGATAATAGTTGTCAAAGATAGATAGACGATTTCCTAAAATTCCCAATGTCAACCAGCACGTTTTACTTCCAATCTGCGGAGGCAGTGGAATCTGACGGAATTTCTCTTCCCCAATGTCAAAGGAACATATGAACTCAGAATCATGACTATCATCAAGCCAATGAAGAGATCCATTCAGATTAGCACTTGCCTGCATTTCACAGAAGGGGGCATCTCCAACATATCTCCATGTACTCGAACCAAGAGTGCAAACTTCAACCTCTGATTTTCTATATGTGCCAGCATCTAGATGGCCATGGACCTTTTTATTCGTAAATCTTATGACCTTGTATTCCCCAGTGACCGGACTAAAGCCAAAAGCATAAGCAACCCTCACTACATTTTTCTCTCTTTTGGGCTTTGGAAGGATAATCGATTCTCCCAAAACAGGATTACTTATGTAGACAGAGTCAGGGGAAGATCTATCTAACAGACAAACCAAGCCATTGCAAGAGCCCACCAAATATAGTTGTTTGCTCGGGAGATTATATTTGGAGTTGAAGCTCATCGGCTTGTTAAGTTTATCGTTGCAACTATAGTCTTGCCCAAGCTCAAGCAAGTGGACAGTAGCATTGATGGAAAGGAGGACACCAGTGGTGGGCGATCTGCTTAGATAACAACGAGCAAAATAAGGGTCTGCGAGTAAGTTGCGCCAAATTTTAGAGACCTGCATGCAGTTAAAAATGGTCTTGATTGGAAGTCTTGAAAGAATGTCAGTGAGGATGGGAGTGGGGAGATCAAGCATGGAAACACCAGTATTAGGTGTCACCACGCGAGTTCTTGCTTCAAATCTTTTCCATCTCTTCGACTTGACTTCCTCTCCTGCACAAGGAAGAGAGCAGAAGATTAAAATATATAACATCTACTACAAAAAACCTGTTTTCAAGCCCTTGAAGAAGGAAAAGCTACCAAATAAAAAGTTAAATGCACCAGAATAAGGTATCAACGACAGAATGCAAGGACAACCATTAGAGCACTTACTCAAATTCAAAAATGCAACTACTCAGCCTTTCAAGCATGAAGCAATTTTATTCTTTTGTTTTGGTTCTCTCTCTCTCTCTCTCTCCCCTTTTTTTGGTAGGTGGGGATGGGGTGGGTATTGAAGGGCCCCAGCTGTTCTGGATGCCCCAGTAATTGTAAGGAGAGAAACTCATAGAATGATCAAAAACCATGAGCAATTGTTAAATTTGTTACTTGGTCGAAAAAGAGAAGCTCTACAGCGAACTTCTAGCATACGGTAAATATAACAAAATGACTAAAACATAAGATTGAAGAAATAAGCAATGGAAAGTAGGCAGAGAACATACTGATGATGGAACTGCAAATGGAAGTAGTACGCAAGCGCTTCGATCGGATTTTCGCTATCCTAGACTGTTCTCCCACCACAGCATCCTTGAGGGAGATAGATCTTGGAATATAAGCACCTATCTCAGACCCTGGTTGTTGCAAACCATAAAGTTTAATTCTCGTTGAATTCTTTCCTTTGGGATCATAAGAAACCAGGCCACCATAACAACAAGAGATCAAAATCTCTCCATTTCCCCAAAGTGTTTTCAGGCGTCGCAATCTGGATGAACCTGAGGTTTCCGTAAAGTGGCCTTTTGTCCAAGATCCTGCAACTCCATAACCGTTCAAGGTCCATATGTCAACAAGACCATGATAGGAATTGTCAAAAATACAAATGCAAGTTCCTAAAACTCCCAATGTCATCTCAGAAGGCCAGGGGATTGGGAGGGATTGTTCTTGTCCAATCCCAAAGGAACATACGAGTTCAGAATTTCCACAATCATTACCAACCCAATTAAGAGCTCCACTGAAATTACCACTACCCGGTTCCCCAAAAATCAGGAAATTGGAATCACCAAGATGTCTCCATGTTTCAGAGCCAAGGATGCAAGCCTCAACCTCTGATTTCCTAACTCTTTCATTTACAACTCTTATGACCTTGGATTTACCAGTGGCTGGACAAAACCCAATCCAATAACCCACCCGTTGAACATCTTTGTCCCTACTGGGTTCCTCAAGGGCTATGGATTCTCCCAAACTGGGATTGCATATGCAAATGGAATCCAAAGAAGAGCCATTCAACAAACAAAGCAAACAATTACAAGAACCCAGTAGCTCTGATACATCACTTGGGATGTCGAGCACAGAGTTGAGCATGCCTGGCCTGTTTTGCAAAGAAAAAGAACCATTCAGACAAAAATTACAGAAGAGGTGGTGGGCGTCCCCGTGAAACAAACAGAGAAGATCAAAAGCGACACAAACCACGTCTTGAATACACACCTGGGCTGGAATCTTGATAAAATGTTGACGACGACGGTAGAAGAGGGAAGATCCTGCGCTGCAAAATCGCCAGTGAATTGAGCTTCCATGATCGCAAATATGGAAAGAAACCGAGCCTCGGTAGGACGAATTTTCCAACAATAAATGCGCTCCAAAATTGGGAATTTTGATGTTGTCTCTGCAATGGGGCCGCCCCTTTCGGCCGACCTGTCTTCCTTGTTTATGAAGCGAAGATTATTGCTTCATCTGCCTTGGCCTTTTTCTCCTTTCGCCATCGCCCATTCCAAGCATTTATGCTCTGCCAGTGGGGTTGGCTGGCTTCATCATCCACAATTTATGATGGAAAGCAATGTTAAAATATCATCAAAATATAAATGTAAATCATTAAAAAAAAAATTGAGAAAATTATATTAAAATATAAATGTTTATGATCAATACTTTAAGTTCAATGTGTACCCAAAAAACTATTTTAAGATTAATGTTCAGAAAATAGTGGTAAGAGAAAAAATTTGAGAATCTTATATGTCTTAAAGTTCGCTGAGGAATGGGGTAAATTAAAAAAATTAAAAAGAAAAGTACTCTTCTTCTTGAAAATTGTGACAAAATCTTACAATATTTCGCAATTTGTTTGACAAAATTTCAAAACTTTCGAAGCATGTCTTGAAACTTGTGTTTTAAGTTTCTAAACTTTCACTTTCACGTTTTTGAATAGGGTGGTAACATATTGCAACTTAAAGAGTTTTAATTTGTATAATAATAATAATTTAATATTAGATTCAAGGGCAATTATAATGAGAATCTAAAACCAATAATTAATTTGGATTTAAATAACTTGGTTTTAACATTGAAATCAAAACTTTTGAGGTTTAATTTAGTCATGTTATCAAACTCACCTTTGATATTTGGTATGTCGTGCTTTTAAGTTACTTAATTAGTATTATAATAAATATTTTGGTAAAATAAAATAGACATACTAATTTTATAATGATTCAATTCTGGCCTATTCCGGTCCCTCTAAACTTCTCTTAATATTTTTCTTTACAGATGTTTTTCATAGGTTTGCCTTAAACTTTTGGTACAAATGCTGCAGCAGTATTTCAAACCTAAGCTCAACTATATATAACCCTTATTGAAACACAAGTAAACTATATGAATGAATATTGAAATGTTTGGTGAACCCTCTTGGAAAGTTTGATCATATAGCTTGAAGAGCTTATATGATTTTGAGTGCTTTAAAAGAACACCCCCAAGAGTTTTAAGTTCATCAGCTTTTTAAAATGTCTCCAAAACATTGTTATTTATAAGTTAAGAAAACACTTGAGATTAAAGTAAGCGTTTGGACTCAAAAAAAATGATACAAAATAATCTTTTTTATCATATGCTTCGAAACATTGAAATGTATAGATGTTTGTAAATCTCGTTTTAAAATTATTTTGGTCAAGTATCGACATATAATGATAAATGACATTCAAATAATAATCGATAAACTCTCTTTTTATAAAATGTAAAGGTATTACCCAAAATGAAAACTGTCTTCGCAAGTAAAAAATACAATTAGAAAATAATATAATTAAAGTGGTAATCTAGAAGGATGAATTTTGCAACTTCAACTTTGGGATATGATTGATTAATTAAAAAAATGATTTAATGAGTACGATTTTAAGCCTTTGAACCAATTTGATGGTGCGCGCACATGCACTATTAATTAAAAATAATATAATATGTGCGGATAATATTTTGTTAATTAAAAAAATAATAAAAAGCAGTCAAAAATGATCAACTTTGGTGGGACCCGCCTGGGGAACAAAATTCTCTCGTCTTTCCATGCATGCGTTGACACGTCAGCTTAGGACAAGCCACTGATGCGCTGCTGCTCTCTCTCTCTCTCTCTCTCTCTCACTCTCTAATAAAATACATGCATTCGAATAAAAACATCCGTCTCTTCTTCTCTCAGTAGAAATCAATACAAAATATCTAAATATATATATTTTCTTTTTTTTTTTTTTTCTTTTCAATGAATCGGACGCCCTTTTGGAATTCAATTATTGTGATGGCTGTTGCAAAGGCTGAATGAATAATTCAGCCTCCTTTCTCGACCGAAACATTTAATATTTAATAAAAGAAAATATAAAAAGAAAACTATTCTATATATCTATCTTATGCCCTGTTTGGTCATAAAAAATAAAAATAAACTTTTCCTTTCGGTGCTATTTAGCATTCACGTGATAAAAGTAACTTTATATACTAATTAATAACCAGTTTTAATATTTTTTGTTATTTATATGGAAAGTAGTAGTGCTGTATAGTGGCTATAAAGTGGGGTGGGAGGATTTTAATTAATTATACTGCTTGTGGTCCAAAAATGAAAAGAATAAAAGAAAATAATTGTTTGCTCCTTTCTTTCTTTATTTATTAATTAATGCATTGTAGGTAGTAAAATATATATATATATATAGAGAGAGAGAGAGAGAGAGAGAGAGTAGTTGGCTTCCAAATGGATAAAATTGATTCCACGTACCATATTAATAATCAATTAATTTTAATGCCATCATTAACAAAAGTAGTATATATGGCATCAAATTAATTAATGTTCAAAGCAAAGTCGAATCTGGGCACCGCGCGCATGATGATAATTTAATGTCAAAACAAACGGGCCGTTGCGACCTGTGAGGTTAATGGGGGGATCATTTCGAAGTGTTATTATAGCTAAGCTAGCTAGCTAGGCGGGCGACAGACAGTGTGAGGCCAATAGAGAGAATTAATAAACCATTGAAAATTTGCTATATATTATCATGATTGATTGATTCATGACAATTGGAGTAAGGGGAAGAGAAGAGTACGTACGTGGTAAATGAGCTATAAAGTGTTGTTATAATTGTAGAACACTTGTAGAATTGTCTAGAATGTTTAATAATAATAACATATATAGAGGTGAAGTACGTGGTGAACTAATCTAAAACAATTGGCTAAAGTCAAGGTCAACCTATTACAGGGGCGATGTTCTTCAAATAGCTAGGGTCTCTTTGAGCGACCAACTTAGGACCACAAGTGGAAAAGTATTACCTAATCTAGCTAAGTTTCATTCATTATATATATATAAGGGAGAGCAAGTCCACTGGGTTTCTCTAACTTACAATTTTTTAGGTGGTTGGTTCCTTATTGTCCACTTAAAACAAGGATTTTAATTTAAAAAAATAAAAACTTTTAACCCATTTTTGATAACTTTGATTTTGATTTGTTTTTATTTTTATTATTATTAATTTTTCTTCTCTCGTGTACTCTTTTCAATGTCGATTCCTCTTCCTACTAATGGTTTAGTAACATCTCGCAGACTCTAGTTATCAACCAATATTGAAGAGAGGCAAGAAAAATAAATTAATATAATATAATTTCTTTTGGTTTTATTATTATTTTTTAAGGTGTGTTTAGCACCATTTTTTTATTTTTAAAAAATATAATAATAATTTTAGAAACAACACATAACAAAGCAAATATTATATCGTAGATAAAATGTTTGGATAAAAAAATTTCCAGAGTCGTGAGAGCCAAGCCTTATATTGGTCTTTTTTTTAAAAAAATAAGAATTTTACTAAATAAAAAATCACAAAAGCATTTTTAATTATCTGTTAGGACATACTCCAAGCATCATAACGAAAATAAACTCTACAGAGATAAAACAAACTCATAAAAATTTTCTTTTGAATAAAACCAAAAAAAATGATATATAATAATATAAAAAACTTGGGAAAGCCTTTATATATTGGTGTTTTTAGCCCCCAAAATTCAATTTCTCCTTTTAAGTAGATAGATAAGATTCTATATGTTTATGTTTTAAATGTAGTTTTATAGGCTATTGTGTATGCTTAGTGGGTTTATTCAATTTATACCTAAAAAATAATTAAAAAAAAAAAGAAGAAATATTGGATAGTAATCAAGAAACGTCTACTTAGAAATAAAAAAAAAAAAAATCTATCTTTTTTATGTTTAAAAATTTGTGTAGAAAAGAAGAGTAAAATTATGATTGAGAATGAATAAAAGAATAGCGAAGAGTTTAATAGAGTGTAGACCTTTTATTAATTTAAAAATAAAAAACTAATCTCCTTTTTTTTTCTTTAACTTTTCTTAAATAAAAATAATTAAATGTAAGTAGTGCCAAACCGGTTCTTAGGATAAGGCTTATCCACTTCTATAATCTATTTTCAAGAACCTAATTCTCATCATTTCTCAAGACCATACTATTTGGAAACGGCAAATGTCTATGGAATATCTCATTTTTTCTTAAAAAAATATATTTATGAAATAGTAAATCTCATCCTCAAATATGCAGGGTGGTTACCCAACAAACCCAACTCAGACTCATTAATATAGAATATGTTAGACATAGTCTATTTCATTATTTATATAAAGCATAACATTTTGAGATAATTGACTCGTTATTATACCAAGTCAGGCTCAGTTCATTTTGGTATTTATATAAAGTTGAGTCGAGCATAACATTTGTAAGCCTCTGGCCCCAATCGACCCATTATCTGGCTGAAATTTGATTTTATAAAAATAAAATAATAAGTACTTTAATTTTAAATATTTAATTTAATAATTCTAATATTTTAAAAATTATATAGTCAATTATACAAGTTTACAATGACAATTAATAAATTTTAAATAATTTATATTTCATACACAATTCAACACTTTTAACAAGAAAATTTATATTTCATACACAAAAAACAATCACCTAAAAAAGTTTTAAATTTATAAATAAATATATAATCTATACAGAACAGTCGAAGTTGGAATTCAAAATATGAATAACTTTTAAATATTTATAAAATTTAATACTACTTTTAGAAGTGGAATTGGAAATTAAAAATTTTGATTTTTAAATTTTTAACTTCTATAATTCTAAAATTTTATTTTACAAGTAGATTTATATTTTTTAATTTTTTTTATATCTTAGATTTTAATTAAAAAAATATTTTTTAAAAAATTATTTTTAAAGTGTTTTTAAGATGAGTCGGCTTGGTAGGCTACTACCAAGCTTGGCCTTTAAGGCTCACGAATTCGGGCATAGCCCAACTTGACTCGAGAGCCTGAGAGGCTAATCCAACTCAACCTACTCTTTATGAGCTCATAGGTCGAGCTGAGCCCTTGATTAGGTTGACTAATCAAGCCCAAGCTTAGCCAGTTTCACTAACAAGCCAAGTGAACCCACTACCTCCTTTGTGTCTAAACAATAATTTTATTAGACTAATTAAGTTATATGACAACATTCTAGATATAGTTAGAATGTTGTAAGTGTTCTAAAGCAAATGCTTCATATTATTGCTCATGTTTAGGTTAAATGTATTTGATTAATAGATTTCTAAAGTATTTATTCTTCTAGAATTACTCAAAGTATGCATTTGTAGCATATGTGTATGATGCTCATGATTGTGTATCTTGGTGATTATGTGCTTGGCTTAAAGTTTATAGTATAAAAAAAAACATATATGCTTTGTCAAACTTATATATGTATGATGCTCTAAAGCTTATAAAATATATATCATAGATATGAGTTATTTAGTGCTCTTGTCTTGATAAATATAAATGAGATTATGATGGTCAAGTTAAAGTATATTTGTGCTAATGATCTGTTTCGAAGTTGAGCATGTTTCACAAAGTAAGTGTGATTATGCATTAGTGTGATTTAATGTATAAGCTTAGTTGAATGACTCTTGTTTGAATATAGAAAAATGATGTTTTTAGTCTAGTAGCATATATTGTTATCAAAAGCCATGTGACTTAAGAATATCTCATTTATCTTCTAAGTCTTTTTATGTAATCAAGTGAATGTATTTGAAAAATAAGTTTTAGTCAACTTTCATAAACATCACTTGTGTTTTGTATTTGAGCTTAATGTTAGTGATAAGTTATGTGTTGTGTTGTTCTTAATAAAAAAAATTGTGTTTTATGTGTTAAGCTTAATGCTTATGTTTTTTAGATGTTTGTGAAAAAGTGTTTTGACGATGATATTCAAAATATTATATGTTGTTTGAATGATAATCGATTAAGGTATTGAGTATAATCAAGTATGTTTGGATACTACTTGAGTGAATGCTCTCATTAATCGAGTATGTATTACAAGTTTCGGCTATAGCAAAAATTATCAAGTGATCAAAGTGTTACCGAGTGTTATACATTTGCAATCAACTAAGAGTTGTGCATAATTGATTATAATCTTGTATTAGTCAAGTATATCGTTTCAATAGTCAAGTATTTATGCTTATGAGGATTAAATCGAGTATTTTTGGTGAGTAATCGATTGTTTCTTGATGTTCAATTGACTATTATTGTATAATGGCTGAGTATTTTATCAATCTCTCGATTGACAACAAGCAGTGCTTATATAATTGAATGACTACTAAGTTCAATCGATTATCTGTTGAGTATAATAAAGTGTAGACAAAACATACTCGATTACAAAACTTATATAATCGATTACAAACCTATATTAGTCAGAGTAAATGGTTGTTGAAGTTGAATTTTATAATTATTAGACTAGTCATTGCAAGTTCTTTTAATGCACAGATTGGACCGTTTAGGCTCTAAGAGGACTCTAATTTTTTTTATAAGTCATTAAACATTATATTTAAATATTTTAATAATTATTTTATTAAAAAAAAATTGTCCTTACAGATTTCATCCTTATGACATCAACTATATAAAGAGATGAAAAAGAAGGTTGTTGTTCTACTACTTTGAGCCAAGAAAAGACTTCAAGTTTTCATCTTTAATCAAAAAGAGAGAGAGAGTTTGTTTTTATCTTAATATTCTCGTTATCTCTCTTTTCTATTATGAGAAGCCAAACTTTTGTATTCTAATCTCAACCTTGTAAGAGCTTTTCTAGTTGGTTTCAAATTGTAATCCTTTCCTATCTTGTTGTGGTTACATCTGATCCTTTAAAAATGTAAGAGGTTAAACCTAATGATATAAAAGGTAGTGGTTTCGATTGAGTCTTGAAAAATTGATTGTATTGGTTACTATTGAGCCCATGAAAAGCAGAGGTTATAACTGCACCTATAAAAAGCTAAGGTTATAGTTAAGCCTACAAAATGTATAAAATTTGTGTGTGCTGCATTTTTCATTTCTATCTTGTATTTCAACATCTTCACTTTACTTTCAACAAAATTTATTTTTCAATAAGTTAAAGTCTTGTTTCCAACATTCAAAGTTTGTTGTTATAACAATACTTTTTTAGTCTTGCAAAGCTCGTTGTAATTCAAGATTTATTTGTATCATCATTTCTTAAAGAGGTGTTTGTTAACCAAGATAAGAGGGAGAAAATATTAGATATAAGAAATATTCCAGATATTTGGATTTTTCAATGTGTTTGTTAAGCTTATCTGATCATTTCCGAAAAAATACTTACATGACCTCTTATCTTCTCCTTTCAAGATAAATTTATCTGACCTCTCCCCTCAAATAAATTTATCTGACTCTTTCAAGATAAGACTCAATTACCTATATGCCCTTTATAGGATAGTTAATGTCATTTAATGCATTTTAAAGATTTAAATTTATTAAAAGAATTTATTTATTTAAGTCTTACAATTAATATTATTTAATATATTTTTAAATTTTTATATGTTTTGACAATTTTTAAAATTTAAATAACATTATTGCTTTCATTAATTTTTAAATTTTAAATCTCTCTGTCTTTATATATATATTTTATTAACTAATACAATTCCTTTCACTAATTTTTAAATTATTTTATTTAATTTTATATTTTATTATCTATTATGAAAATATGTTTTGGCCATTTTTAATTATCTAGGTGGAATTATTGTAATTCCAACACTAATTATTTATACTTTTCAACTCTTTTTAAATTTATTTTTGAACATGCATTTAGAAAATAAAATATTATTTTTATTTTTTATTTTTATTTTTTTAAAAATTCATATTAATCATAAAATACTATTTTAATTATAAATTTGTTATTGATGTTAACAAATAATTTTGAATGAATTTGGTAATAGAGATATTTTGATAAAAAAAAATCTTATCTTGATACTTATCATATGTATTAACAAACACATAAAAAGAAAAAAAATACAATTATCAGTAAATTTAAAAAAAATTAACAAATACTTTGATAGAAATTTTGAAATGCTTCCAAGCTTTATTTTGACAATTCCATATTTTAATTTGAAAAGCATTCCAAGATTATCTTGATACCTCTTATCTTACTCATTTTAACAAACACCTAAAGATACAAGAATTTAAATTTTAAATAAAATTTTTCACATTCATCTTCTAAAAGACCAATTAGTTCTTTCTTTGCACAAAAGGTTTTTAATCTAAAAGGTTTTTTAAAACTTAATTCACTCCCCTATTGGGTGTCTAACAGTTTTTTCAATCTTGATAGAACGAGACCACTAAAAGAGGACCTGAGATTTGCAGCATGGGACAAAGAGGACTCGACAATTATGTTATGGTTGTGGAACACTATGTAGCCTGGAATTAGTCGAAATTGCATGTTTCTATCCATTGTCCAAAAGGTATGGGAAAATGTTTGGAAGACATCCTTGAAAATGCAAGATGTAGCCTTGATGTTTGAAATCAAAACTAGAATCGCATCTACGAAATATGCAAGTTTTTTGTGACTGAATATTACAATACACTAAATGGCTTGTAGTTAAAACTTGATCACTATCAAAATCTGAAGATGAAAGACAGTGAGGATGCCCAAACCTTAAAGGAGTTCATTGAATGAGATCAAGTATTTGAGTTCCTAGCAAGTCTAAATCCAGAGTTTCACCCTACTCGAGTTTAAATCCTTGGAAGAGAAAAATTGCCATTATTTGATGAAGTCTTCTCTATTGTTCAGGCTGAGGAAAGCAGACACCTAGTTATGATTGAATCTCAAGAAACCAAAGGATCTATCATAGTATCAAGGAAGCCTAATGGAGGAAGGACAACTATGGGGAATCAGACTAACCATCTTAAGCCTTCTACTAAGGATGGTCTTTGGTGCACATTGTGTAAAAAGTCACATCACATAAGAGAAATTTGTTCCAAGCTTCATGGAAATGCTCCAATTCTAAGTTGAAATGGTGGATTCAATGGACAAACACAATAGTCAACGAACATTGCCAAAATGACAGATCAATCCCAAGATGCTTCTGTTGGTAGTGATGAACTCAAAGAACTAAGCAAAAAATTGAGAAGTTGCAAGGTTTCATCCAATCTCTTTTTGGATCTAGTTCTACATGCTCTTTAATCACCTCTGGTAAGTGTCTCTTTTATTGTTCATTTAATGCTCATGCAAGCCCACATCATTCTTTATGGATTCTTGACTCAGGGGCAACTGATTACATGACATCGTGTCTCATATTTTTTGAAACCTACAAACCCCTATCGGGCCACAAAGGGATTGCTATTGCGAATGGCTCTCATATTCTCATTGTTGGTCAAGGCAATATCAATCTTATTCCCTATATCCCATCAACCAATGTTCTTCATATTCTCAAACTATTCATCAACCTTTTGTCCATAATCCAACTTACTAAATCTTTGAACTGTAGTGTTACCTTTTTTGACACACACTATATTTTTCACACTACAAGAAAATTTAAATTTAGTGATGGATTTTGTGACGAGAACATACCCGTCACAAATTAGTAACAGATTTAGTTACAACACCCATCACTAAAAAATTTAAGGTTAGTTTTATATAAAATTTAAAATTTAATGACGGGGCAGTTAGCCCCCGTCACTAAATTCGCTGTTTAGTGATGGGGCAGTCAACCCCCGTCACAGATTTAGTGACGGGCTATCAACCCCGTCACAAATTTAGTGACAGGCTGATAGTCTCGTCACTAAACTCGCTGTTTAATGACGGCGTGTCAGCCCTCGTCACAGATTTAGTGATGGGCTGTCAGCCCCGTCACAAATTTTGTGACAGGGGTTGACAGCCCCGTCACGAAACTCGTTGTTTAGTGACAAGGATGTCAACCCCCATCATAGATTTAGTGAGGGGCTGTCAGTCCCGTCACTAAACAACGACTTTAAAATCTTGTCATCCAATTCTTCTCCCCGCGCTGTTTTCTTCTTCCCCATCTTTCTCTACAATTTATCTCTTCTCCCCCATCTCCCTCTACGATTTCTCTCTTCTCCTACATCTCCCTCCACACTATTTTCTTCTTCCACATCTCCCTCTGCGATTTCTCTCTTCTCCCCCATCTCCCTCCGCACTGTTTTCTTCGTCCACTGCTGCCTCTCACCGGTGCCGCCTCTATGCCATTACTATCACTTTTCCAATCTTTTGGAGGTAATTTAATTTAAGGTTAGTTTTATTATTCAGTTAATAGTTATTTTATGTTAGTTTAATTTTAATTATTCTGTATTGTTAGTTTAGTTTAGTTTAATTGTTTAAAGTTAGTTATTTTTGTTAGTTTAATTTTAGTTATTTTGTGTTATTTAGTGTTGTTAGTTTAGTTTAGTTTAATTGTTTAAAGTTAGTTATTTTGTGTTAGTTTAATTTTAGTTATTTTGTGTAGTTTAGTTTTAGTTTAATTGTTTATATTATTTGTTACATTTAGAAATTAAAATATAAAATTTATTGATTGTTATTTAGTAGTCATAGTATAAATGTATCTTATTTTGTTATGTAATTATATTAATAAATATTATTATTTTTATTTAAAACAGTAAAAGTTTTCAATTTCAAATTTTTAATATTTTCTTTTTAATGTAAAATTTTAATTATTTCTATAATTAATTTTAAATTTTTATTTAGTATATATATAATTTAAAATTTTAAAAACGTTTCTTGTTATTTATTAAATTTTTATTTTTTATTTTAAAAATAATTTTAAAATTTTATTTTTTTTAATTTTTTAAAAGGATTTGTGATGGGAAATTCCCGTCACTGATCTGTGACAGGATCCAAAAATCCGTCACTAAAATTTAGTGACACTCACTTTAGTGATGGATTCTTTACCCGTCACTAAAAAATTTAGTGACGAAATTTCTATTTTTAGTGACGGATTTTTCCGTCACTAAAACTAATTTTTCTTGTAATGTCAAGACAAGACTTCAGAAAAGAAGATTGGACTTGTTAAGGTTAAAGACAATCTTTATCATCTTGAAATAGTGAGCACTTTGAATGGATTGGGGCACCAGTTAGCTCTCTCATCTCAATGTAACCCCTCTCCTACTACTTCCAAGATCTTGTTGCAGCACTATCAATTTGGCCATCATCCATTTAGTTTCTTAAAAACCATGTTTCCCACCTTATTTCACAATATATCTCTTGACAACTTTCATTGTGAAGTCTGTGAACTTACCAAACATCACATAACTTCTTTTCCCTTAGTGAACAAAAATCTATTTTCCCCTTTTCATTAATTCATAAAGATGTATGGGGTCTTTCACGGGTTTGTAATTGCATTGAGACTTGATGTTTTGTTTCCTTTATTAATGATTGTACTCAGGTTACTTAGGTTTACCTTATGAGGGACAAATATGATGTTTCCACTATTCTTCCCAATTTTTGTCACATGATCAAAATTCAATTCGGGATATGTATAAAACAATTTCGATTGAATAATGCTAAGGACTACTTTAACCAATGTTTAAACCAATTATTTCTTAAAGAAGGCATTATTTACGAGTCCACATGTGTCGATATCCCTCCAACAAAATGGGATGGTTGAAAGGAAAAACCGTCACCTCTTAAATGTTACTCGTTCCTTGTTATTTCGATATTGTGAACCTAAACCATTTTAGGGAGAAGCTATGCTCACTGCCACTCATCTAATTAACCATGTCCCCTCTCGATTTCTTGACAATAAGAATCCCTTTTGGCTTCTAATACATCACTACTCATCTATTCCCATTTCATCCACTTTATCTCCAAAGGTTTTCGAGTGCATAGTTTATGTAGTCTTTATCAACATAATCATGACAAACTTGACCCTTGAGCTCTCAAGTGTATTTTCCTTAGGTATCCTTACACCCAGAAAGGGTATAAATGCTATCATATGTCCACTCATGAATTCTTTGTTTTCATGGATGTTACCTTTCGTGAAACTACTCCCATTTTCTTCTCTTCTCCCCTTCATCTTCAGGGGGAAGCACTCTTGTGAAGATGAGGATCTCACTCTTGATACCCATTTACCTCTTTCTTTATCCTCTCAACCATCGGGCTAGACTACTTCAACTAGTTCCCTTCTATTTTGATTGTTTACAAACCCAATTCATTTAGACACTAATTATGATGAGCACACATCCAAATTGCAACGACCAACCTTGAATCTAGGAGAAACTCTTGTCTACTCAAGAAGGAAGGAAACAGATTCTAAACCCATATAAGTTCAAGATTCTTACTTGGATGATGGTAATACCACTATCCCTTATCCAACTTCTGTTGATGAACCTAACTCTCATGACCTTGACGCATTAAGAAAAGGCACCCAAGAATGCACCAAACATCTTATCTACCCTATATCCCAGTTTGTGTCTAATCATGGGATGCCCTCACAATATCAAGCCTTTCTTACCATACTAGGAACTATAGAAATCCCAAGATCCATTCATGATGCATTAAAGGATAAGAAGTGGACACTTGATATGGAAGAGGAAATGAAAGCACTTGAAAAGAATAGAACTTGGAAGGTTATACCTAAGCCAAAGAATAAAAAGCTAGTGGGATGTAAATGGGTGTTTGTAGTGAAATAAAAATTTGATGAGACACTTGAAAGATATAAAGTAAGACTGGTAGTAAAAGGATACACACAAACTTATAGCATTGACTATCAAGAGACATTATCTCTGGTAGCCAAGATAAATACAATTAGAATACTCATTTCCTTTGCTGCTTCTTTTAATTGGTCATTGTTACAATTTGATGTTAAAAATTCCTTCCTACGTGGTGATTTAGAAGAGGAAGTTTATATGGAGCATCTGGGGGTAATAAGGTGTGTTGGTTGAAAATGGCCTTGTATAGGGTAAAATAGTCTCCAATGGCGCGTTTCAAAAGGTTCACAAAGGCAATGAGGCAATTGAGATATAAATAAAGTCAGGGAGATCATACCATGTTCATAAATCACAATGAAGAAGGCAAGATCATAGCCCTATTGGTTTATGTTGATGATTTTATTATTACAAAGAATGATGATACCGAAAAACTTGCTCTAAAAGAACATTTGGCACGAGAATTTGAAATTAAAAACCTTGGTAAGTTGAGGTACTTTTTTGGAATTGAAGTAACCTACTCCAAAAATAATATATTTCTATCTCAAATGAAGTATATTTTGGACCTGCTGAAGGAAACAAGAAAACTTAACAACAAGACATCAAGCTTTCCCATTGATTTGAGTCACAAAATAGTGCTAAAAGATGAAGACATCATAGTTAAAAAAGACAGGTACCAAAAGTTAGTTGGTAAGCTAATATATATCTACCTCATACCATACTCGATATTGATTACTCTGTTGGAATAGTCAACCAATTTATGTATGACCCAAAGGAAGAACATCTATAAGGTGTCAACCGTATCCTACATTACCTAAAGGCAACTCTAGATAAGGGAATCATGTTTCTGAACAATGGTGGTAGGACTCTAGAAGCCTATTCTGATACTAATTATGTAGGGTCACCAATGGACAAATGATCCACATCAGGCTATTGTACATTTCTAAGAGGAAACTTGATCACATCGAGGAGTAAAAAGCAAAGTGTGGTTGCGAGATCAAGTGTCTAGGCAGAGTTTAGAGTTATGGCTTATGGGGTATGCCAACTTTTGTTACTGAGGATTATTTTAAATAACCTTAAGATCAAACCAGAAAGAACGATGAAATTATACTATGATAACAAATCTGCAATCAATATTGTTCACAATACAGTCCAGTATAATCATACCAAACATATAGAGATTAGTAGACATTTTATTAAAGAAAAACTAAAAAAATAGCATAATTATTACTCCTTATATGCCAATAAAAAATCAATTGCCTAACAACTTAACAAAGGCCTTTCACCAACAAGATTTCATAAGATTACATACAAAATGGAAATGGTCAATATTTACTCGTCAGCTTGAGAAGGAGTGTTGTGGAAACCGATTTGAATTGATTAGGACATCTCGATCAATCTCCTCTAACTGTATGATTGGTTGTTAGAATCTTTCTATCTTTATTGGTTTTCTTTTGTAGAGATTTGTTTAAGTTTCCTTTCTTCGTATTTTTTTTTTTGTTATAATCTTTCTTATTTTGCAAGTTTCTACATGTATACCCTCGATAGAAAACAATTATAGCTTTGTTTATAATAACAAATTATACTAATTATCCTTAAAATTTATCATAATTACAAAAAATGTTCCTCATATTTAAAAAAAAAAAAAAAAACAAACATCACCTTGATCTTAAAAATTAGGAGAAATTAACCATTGCAACTCTAATTTCAATCCAATTCTTGGGGGATCACGCCATGTGTGCACTTGGACGTTACGTGTGATTGACGTGGTACTCTATTCATCCTTATGCGAATGCCATGTGCTACTTCTTTATTTATATACTGTCCCTCTAACTCATAGACCTCATTAAATAATATTTGAAGTTAATACTTATATACTGAATAATTTGTTGAATATCCGTTAAGTGCGGCCAAAATTATCGTCCTCATCATCCTAATCTTATAGAATATATATATATATATATATAAAATTGATGAGATCCGATAGAATAAAATATGGTATGGTTATCGTCCTCGTCATCCTAATCTAATCTCATGTATGAGGAATGAGATGAAGACGGAGGCTACCAAGCAATTACTTGTCGTATGCCTGCGCAGCTTTGGTGGCGCCCGACACAACCATCCAGAAGTAGGGTCGGATCTTCCCGCACCCACCCCCACTCTCTGTCAAGGGGTTAATTTTTTCTCATTTTTTAAAACTATTTCTTCTCCACCTTCTGACAGACAGACACCAAGTAGAAGGCAAACAATTCAAAACCTACCCCACCTGATATTCATATTTATATTCATACCCACTTATTGTTATTTTATGTCAATTATTATTCGTGGAATAGGGATCCGACAGAGATCTATATAAATCCTATTCTAAATATTGTTTGTTAATTAAAATATAAATATTTTATATTATATTTATCTTCTAACCCTTAAAAAAAAAGTTATGTGATTTCTTATTTAGATTTTTTTAGATGAATTTATTCGAATTTATCTCTTACCTTTCGAATAAATTCATTTTACTCTTTACAGATAAAAAAAAAAATAACGTACCTATCATTTAGTACATTCTAAATAATTTAACAAATAGTTTGATAAAAATCTTTGAATATTTTTTAGTCATGTAAGCACCCCCGCCCGGATATCCCCAACCACCCGGACTACCCGAATGGGAGCGCCTACAGAAGAAAAAAAAGAATGAAACACAAGACAAGAACCACCCTGGTATGCATACAAGAAAATAAGAATAGCAGAAGCGAAGCTAAACACCTGCATGCACCACGGGTACCCCGCTAACACAACGGTCACATGATAAATAAATGAACATAGACTCCTGTGCCGACATACACGAGACCCGAGGAAAGACCCGGCACAGTAAAAATAATAGAGTAAATCCTACTCAGACATCAGAGTTGATCGGGACAAACGGGACTGCCTGTACACTATACCGATTCTGCCGTCAAAAGCTAACTCCCTTGCCATGGCCCACACTGCCACTACCTGGAATGATGGAAAACAAGGTGAGTCGAGAGACTCAACAAGCATAAGAAAATAAAGGCTGAAGGCTAAACATATCCAGAACACTCTCCCCAATATAAAACCCCAGGTACACATAAGCCATGAGATGCTATAACACAATAGCATAACATAATAAAAACACATACCAGTCCTTGGGGCCCACACAAGACACACGGCACCCAAGTCCCATACCAACCTGTCACTGCCCTGAGAGGCAACATGTATCTCCAAGAAACCTGCGTGCGCTGTCCCGGGTCGGTACTCCCGTCACCCGTCCATGTCGGTACTCCCGACACCGAGCCATAGACTCCCTCGGAACGGTACTCCTGTCCGAGAACTAATAACTACCAGTAGCCATGCAATGCACATAGAAATGCAATGGCGTAGTGAGCATCAATGTGATACACTGGCGTCCATACATCCAGGCATCAGGCCATGCTCCGCCCACATAGTAAACCACACGCGATGCATATGCCCGTGCCGGATGCAACCTGACCAAGCTAGCATGTCCGTGTCCAAGCATACTTAATAAATGAATATCCCAACATGCAACCCGTACCCATGTGTATATCAAATCATGAACAGCAATATAATGAATCTAAACGTGCAATAAATCACATACTGGTAGAGCTAGTCAGTAGTGCCCGGCACCGGTCAACAGTTAGTGACTAGGAGTGTCCACCTAACGGTCCACTTCAGGGCCATACAATAGTCTACTTCAACGTCACCAAACAGTCGACCCTTACTCTACTGCTCGATAGCTCTAACCGAACCATAAATAAACCCGAGAAAATCATAAATAAACCCGCACGTCTAGGAACCTAGTCCCCAAGCTGGGTTTGGCATAATTCCAAAAGGAATGGAGGCGGTACAAACCCCCGTAGGTACACAATAAATAAAACTCTGGAAGTCTCGAATTTAATTTAAATTAAAACAAATGAATAATAATTCAATAATTAATGCTAGGTGTCGAATTAGAGTAAGAGAGGTGATAAAATACGAGAAATCACGGGGTCTTTCACGGAAATTAAAGATCACGAGGAAATGGTTAGAAGCTTGCCTGAAAATAGTTGCTTTCAGCCTCTCTTGTGCTCTCAATGAGAATTAAATCATTTCCTAGCAAATAACACAACCGGGACTCAAATTAATTATTTTTAATCCCGCAAAATTTATAATTTAAACATATCACGCTTCTACTAATTTTTACCCACATACCTGATCACTTCCTATGCCAAAAAATCCCAAAAATTCTTTTATTTTTCCTTATTTTCCTTTTCTTTCCTTTTCTTTCCTTTTTCTTTCTTCTTCTTCTTCTTCTTCTTCTTCTTCCTCCCTGCAACGTCCGCACCTGCACTCCCCCTTCTCCTTTCTTCTTCCTCCTCTTTTTCTTTCTTCTTCTTCCCGCGGCCTAACCAGTACCGTCGCGGCCTTCCTTCACCAGCCGTCGCCGCCTCCAGCTCCGCCTCCCATGGCCGCGCGCGCCGCCGCTACTACTACTGCCTCGTGTCGCCGCCGCTGCTCCGTGTTGCCCATGGCAGTGGCTGGGTGCTCGGCTGCCATGGCTGAGCTCTTGGCCAGCGTCCATGGCCGCCCTACATCTCGCCTCTCTCTCCCTTTCTCGGTCTCTCCTTCTCTCTCAATCTTTCCCTCGCGACCTCTCCCTTCCCCCCTCACTTGGCTGAGCTCTTGGCTCGCCCCTGAGCTCTCTCTCTCTCCCCTCTACTTCTCCATCTCGGCCAGAAGCTTCCATAAGAGACAAAAATATCAAATTTTTTTTATGCTTAGCACACGCGCACCGCCACTCATTTTAATTAATTTAAATTAATTTAGTTTATTCTTTTATTATTATTTCCAAAATTTGAGGATATTACAAGTCATATCTTGATCATTTCATATATTGATCCTAAAAATATTCTAATTTTATCTTAATATAACCTTATCTAATTTATTTTAACAAATGTGACCTTAGATTCTAAATATTATTTAGTAGAATGCATCTTAAGTGTTGCATATGAATCCTACATCGGTCCGCTTGGAGAGGAGTCATAGGCTTATATATTTGTGCTAGCTGGGCAATCATCTTTTGAAGGTGGTTGCCCAAGTTATTACGGTTGGTATCAGAGCTGACTCTTGAGTTCGGCGATAGTGGGGCTGTGCAGTGGGAATACTGCACCTCCAAAGGGGGATGACGTGTGTTAAAATAGTGTGTGAATCCCATATTAGTCTGCTTGGGGAAGTCCTGAACTTATTTATACTGGTTGAGTTGTGATTTGAAAAAAAAAAAAAAAAGACTTGCATCTACCTCGTATATGCATGTAGGTGTAGGTGCAAAATAATTTATATATATATATATTTGTTAATATACTATCATGAGGGCTCCCGCTGTTCAGACTTATGATATTAGTAGGAGATGTAAATCAGAGAACTCAACGGCCAATTTGATCCATAATCCTGCCGCAAACATGTGCTAAACTTTTCTTTCTGGCCAGGGTTCGAACACTGAATTTGAGGGCTCAAAGAGCAACATCCCAGAAGAGTTAAAAAAATAATAATAATAATTTATATTTTATAAGGGTAAAATAATCTTTTAACATTCTTGATGCATAGTAGTAATTTTTTAAAATTGAGAAAATGTGTCATAAATTTCCCGACTGTAACCTAAAAATTATTAATTTTACCGGACATATAAAACTTTCACATCACGTGTCTTTTACTGGACATAACATATAGGGGGGTTTCATTTGATTTCTAAAACGAACAATGTTAGATAAACGTAGCGAAAAAACAACGTAACATTTTTTGTAATATATAAATTTTAAGTAACACGTGAGATATGGCATATTAAATTAATTGTTTGGGCTAAGAATGAAAATTGAAAGCAATTTGCAGGCGTCTGAATTGGACCTGATGGGAGGTTTGGGCTGAGTTTGAAAGATAAATAATCCGCAGGCTGGGTGGCGGCCGCCCCCCTAGGCCCCGGCATCTTCTTCGAAGCATCACTAGGAATCATCATCAGATTAAAGAATGGCTTGTCTTGTGCTCTCCTTTTTAATTAGTCGCTAGTGCCCTTGTTTAAATATATCCATTCATTGGGATAATAAACCCTTTTTTTTTAATAAGAAAAAATAAAATTAAAATAGGAAAATAAGTATGTTTTATTAACGAGAACACCCAATATATTATTAGAATGTGGGATGAGGTGAAAATAAGACCAAATTATGTTGAGTTGAACGCTATGGAGTATGGTCATGAATAAAAACCAAAACTAAAAAGAAAAGGAGCGCATTCTAGAATCTGTAGAAGATACGTTGATAATGGTTAAATAATTGCTTACGTATATTTGATATATTTGAACTCATCGTCATTGGTCAATGCAGCCCATCATTTACAGTAATTTTTTGGGGGTTTTATGTTCCATGTTTTCAATGATACCAATCTGGCCGTCACTGCCTCTCAACTTTGGTCATATTGTTAGGGTTTCCCTGTGTGGCTTTTGGATCTAAGTTGTTAGGTTTAGAAATTGGGTTTTGTTGAGGTAATCTTTGGGTTAGGTGATGATTAAGCCCAAAGTTGGATTTTTGGGCTCAGGAGCACTTATTTTGGGTTTGGGCTAGACTGGGCCTGTGTGATTTTAGTGTCAAAATTGAGTGCGATAGAAATTGAGATTTGCTTTCATACCAAGTATAATAATCCCTTAGCTTTTCTATGGAAGGGGCAATTTTTTCCCTTTTAAGCTACATTAAATTGTACTTTGTTGACATCGAACAATTAGAGAAGGATAACAACTTAAAATTTATTTAGAGGAGAGCCATGAATGAGATAAGCTGGAGAGTATTTACACTTGTAAGTGGATGACCCACCAATTATGTCTAAAGATGGAGTTTTACTTGCTTAGAGTAGATGAAGAAAAGTAACTTGTGTGATCAGATTAGTACATTTAACCAACTGGTGTGCCAGTTGCTTTGTTTCAGATGTATAGTTTTGAGGATGAAGAGAGGACATTGCTCTCATTAGCACTCATACGAACAATTGGTGTAGAGACAATGCTAGTTGGGAAGAACAAGCTGTGATCGGAGGATTAATTTTGCTTGAGAATGAGCCATATTAAGAGTTGGTGCCTGAAGTTGATGAATGACTTAAAGAAGAAGAAGAAGAAGAAGAAGAAGAAGAAGAAGAAGAAGAAGATCAAGATGTACAGAAACTGCAAGAGAAAATGGAAAAGATCATCAAGTGATGACTCTGGTGAAGAATCACAAGGATTGATTTATGTTTGATTCGATACAAATAGATGGAAATTTTGGGCACACATTGGATGTGTGCATCTAAAACATTACAGCGGAGCTGTAATGGTCGCTGCCAGTACGAACAATATTTCACTGAATAAAGGTAGTGCTTTGCATATACAAATCTGTTGGGTGTCCAAAATTGATGCAGAGAACAAGTTAGGGTTGGAGGTGAAAAAGAATGCGAAGAACATCATCCATAGATTATAGGAGTGCCATTTGCAAGAAGGGCCTCGTCTTCCTCACCCAACAACTCTTTCCTCACAATTGAATTAAGCCAACAAAGAATTTATGCCATGGATGAATATATGATAACTGCATTTAAGACAATTCTATTTAGACCATGGCTATATGGGTTCTCAATTGAATACCATTTGGGTGCGGTACCTACCGGAACAACGTAATTTATGGGGCTATTCAACCAACTTAAATAATAGTGTTCATCTCTTAGTTCTCGTTACAAGATTTAAAACAAGATTACGAAATATATTATAGAAGGCCAAGAAGAAAACGATTGTAGAAAAATTGGTGACAATAAGTGATAATTAAGTTGCCCTCCCTTGTCCATTTCCTCGTAAAACATTTTACATTCAAAAACATTTTCACACAATATCTTACATTAAAAAAGAAAAAGAAAAGAAAAACATATCCAACTATGCTGTACATCCTCCCCTCACAATATCCTCGAGGGAAATAAGGTTGGGAAAGTAAGAAACTGCTGTAGACCCTAACTGACTGCCATAAACATTAATTTTGGTGGAATTCTTTTGCTTGGGATCATAAGAAAATAAACCATAACGACATGAGATGAGAATCTCTCCATCTTGCCAGAGTGTCACCGGCCGGAACACGCAATCCGGCAACCTTGACGAACCCGCCGTTTGAACAACGTAGTCTTTAGTCCAAGACCCTGCAATTCCACAACCTTTTAAGGACCACACATCAACATGACCATGATAATAGTTGTCAAAGATGCACAGACGACTTCCCAAAACTCCCAAAGTCAACCAGGATGTGTTACTTCCGATCCCCGGCGGCAGAGGAATTGGTCGGAATTTTTCTTCCCCGATGTCAAAGGAGCATATGAACTCAGAATCATTTCTATCATCAAGCCAGTGAAGAGCTCCATTCAGATTGGCACTGCCCTGCATGTCACAGAAGGGGGCATCTCCGGCGTATCTCCATGCACCGGATCCAAGAGTGCAAACTTCAACCTTTGATAACCGAGTTTCGGGTTTTTTGTTCGTGAACCTTATCACCTTGTAGTCCCCGGTAGCTGGACTAAATCCGAAAGCATAAGCAACCCGAACTCCATTCTTCTCTGTTTTGGGCTTTGGAAGGGCAATGGATTCTCCCAAGATCGGATTGCTTATGTAGACAGAGTCGGGGGGGGATCGATCCAACAGACAGAGTAAGCCATTGCAAGAGCCCACCAAATATAGTCGCTTACTCGGGATATTGTATTTGGAGTTGAAGCTCATCGGCTTGTTGAGCCGATCATTGCAACTGTAGTCTTGTCCGAGCTCAAGCAAGTGGACAGTAGCATTGATGGTAAGAACAACGCCAGTGGTGGGTGATCGGCTTCGATAGCAACGAGCAAAATAAGGGTCCGTTAGTAAGTTGCGCCAAATTTTACAGACCTGCATGCAGTTGAAAATGGTCTTGACTGGAAGTCTTGAAAGAATATCAGTGAGGATCGGGGAGGGGAGATCAAGCATGGAAACACCAGTACTAGCTGTCACCACTCGAGTTCTTGCTTCAATTGTTTTCCATCTCTTCGACTTGACGTCTTCTCCTGCACAAGCCGGCAGAGGATCAGAATTCTGTAAAAAATTTCCTTAAGAAACCAAAGTTCCTTAGGAAAGCTCCCATATAAAAGTTCCCAGGATAAGGTGTCAATATCACGATGCAAGGCCAACCAGTAGAGCATTTAATCAAATTTTAAAAATTCAACAACCTCGAAACCATTCAAACTTGAAGCATTTTTCTTCTTTTGTTTTTGTTCCTTCGTTTGTTTGTTCTCCCTTTTGTTTTTTTGTTTTTTTTTCTCTTGTCCTAATGTGTGTGGGAGTGGATGGAATTGGCGGGCCCGGGTGTTATAGAAGCCCCCAGTAATTGTTAGGAGAGCAACTCATAGAATGATAAAAAATAATAACACAAGCAGAAGGCCCAAGTGATAAAATTGTTAAATCTTTTTAAAAGTAACGGAAAATTAATTCTTGATGGAGACAGAAATATCCTATTTAGTAGGAACTAATTGTATATTCATTAGAAAGTGTATAAATTTACGATCGTATCTAATTTACTCAGAAACCAAACTAAGGGAAAAAATCGGTTTCTTTCATGAGTAGGCAAGCAAAACCTGAATACTTAGGTTATTAAAAAAAAAAAAAAGCAATAACACACGTCATGGGTGGCTTCAGTGAGAACAGAGGGTAGGTTTTAGGTTTAAAACTTCTTGAAGGCATTATATTGGAAATTATACCATAATTTAACTAGGGTGTCAGTTGGGTTGAGGCCCATCCTCTCTGGAAACTAATCGGGTGAAGCGCATAATATCCCAGATTAATAAAAAAAAAAATCAACAAAAATATGTTACTTGGCTGAAAAAGAAAAGCCTTACAATGAACAACCAGAGTACTGTAAATATAACAAAACGACGAACAAACAGATTGAACAAATAAGTACTGTAAAGTGGGCAGAGAACATACTGATGATGGAACTGCAGATGGAAGCAGTACACAAGCGCTTAGATCGGATTCTCGCTAGCCTAGACTGTTCTCCCACCACAGCATCCTTGAGGGAGATAAGTCTTGGAATATAAGCAACTACCTCAGACCCTGGTTCTTGCGAACCATAAAGTTTAATTCTCGTTGAATTCTTTCCTTTGGGATCATAAGAAAACGGGCCACCATAACAAGAAGAGATCAAAATCTCTCCATCTCCCAAAAATGTTTTCAGGCGTAACAATCTCGATGAACCTGAGGTTTCCGCAAAGTGGCCTTTTGTCCAAGATCCTGCAACTCCATAACCGTTCAAGGTGCATATGTCAACAAGACCATGATAGGGATTGTCAAAAATACAAATTATGCAAGTTCCTAAAACTCCCAATGTCGTCTCAGAAAGCGGGGGGATTGGGAGGGATTGTTCTTTTCCAATCCCAAAGGAACATACGAGTTCAGAATTTCCACAACCATCATCAACCCAATTAAGAGCTCCACTGAAATTACCAATAACCGTTTCCCCTAAAATCAGGAATTTGGAATCACCCAGATGTCTCCATGTATCAGAGCCAAAGATGCAAGCCTCAACCTCTGATTTCCTAACTCTTTCATTTACAACTCTTATGACCTTGGATTTACCAGTGGCTGGACAAAACCCAATCCAGTAACCCACTCGTTGAACATCTTTATCCCCACTGGGCTCCTCAAGGGCTGTGGAATCTCCCAAACTGGGATTGCATATGCAAATGGAATCTAAAGAAGAGCCATCCAGCAAACAAAGCAAGCAATTGCAAGAACCCAATAGTTCTAATCGATCAGTTGGGATGTTGAATCCAGAGCGGAGCGTTGCCGGCCTGTTTTGCAAACAAAAAGAAACCATTAAGGCAAATTACCGAAGAGGTCATGGGTGTTCGGAGAGAATCAAGAACGATTCAACAAAGTTTTGAACACACACCTGCGGTGGAATCTCGATAAAATCGCGATGACGGTAGAAGATGGAAGGTCCTGCGCAGCAAAATCACGAGTGAATTGGGGTTCCATGATCGCAAATATGGAAGGAGACTGAGGCTGAATAGGATGAGTGGTCCAACAATAAATGCGTTGCAAAATTGAAAATTTCGATACTTTCGGCAATGGATGGGCCGCTCCTTCTTCCCAGTGTTTGAAGCGAAGATTAGAGCTTCATCTGCTTTGGCTTTTTCTCCCCTCTGCCGTTGCCCGTGCCAAGAAGTTACGCCCTGCCTTGGGGTTGTGGTTGGTTTGCTTCAACATACTTGAATTTATAATCGAAAGTAAGGTTAAAGATTGCGGAAATTCATATTAAAATATAGTTGAGATGATTATTTTAAAACTTATAAACTTCTAGACAACATTTATTCGCGGTGTCACACTCTCTTGCCAACGCCTATTTCAACCTAGCTAGAGACACCCTCCTCCTACAAGGCGGGTGGTGAGTGAATAATTTAGAGCATTCTTCAATTTCATAATAGTCTACTAGAAGGTTGTCTCGATATTCCATAACACTGCCCTTTAATGGTTAGGTTAAAAGATTGTTAAAATATAAAAGACGAAAATGAGAGAGAGAGAGAGAGAGAGAGAGAGAGAGTTGGTGATGAAAAATAGTATTTCTTATAAAATTTGAAATATTCAACACTTTTAATTTATTATTCGTGTTTGGTCTTATTTTTTCATTAATTAATGTCATACATATACCTTATTAATTAAGATTTATAATTATTTTACGTAAAGTATTACCCATATTTAGATAAGAAAATGTTGAGTAGTTATCACCAAGATTATAGTCTAAATCTTTAATGATGGATGGTATAAGATTTAAAGAATGATAGTAAAAAGAGTATATGATTTATTAATCTTATGAATAATATAAAATGCTCAGAATATAAAAAAATTTATCGATCAAAATAATTTGAATATACGAAGAAGTTTAAAAGAGATTGATAGGAACAAATATATGAAATGAAAAAGAATGATAGCAAAAAGAGTATATGATTTATTAATCTTATGAATTATAGCCTAAAATATACATTTTATGTATTTTATTTCGTATAATAATAAGATTAAGGCATTATAATTGAACTAATTAACTTAATTTATTTTTAAAAAATCATAATATGATTTCCATAAAAATTAATTATTGATACTCTAAACGATGAAAATTTTATGTTCCCGCGTTAGACAATATAAAATTATGTAGACAATAGAATATTTGCCTGGCATAAATAAATTAAAAAAAAAGAGTGTGACATATATAACTCCACTCCCTAAAAACTCACTTATTGTTAGCTGATTCAAGCAAGCTTCAAATGAATAAAGAATCATAACCACAATCGCAGGTGCCTGCTGATGATGTATGTGGCTCAATTTTTCGGCTTCTGATTAATTAATTATTTAAAAAGAAGAAAGTTTTTGAAGAGTATGATTTAAGCCATTGACGTTAATTAGGTGCCTGCATGTATATATATCTATTAATTAATAAAAGCAGTTAGAAATAATCCAACTTAGCTGGCACCGACCAGCCTTCTCTCCGAGAGCCATCCATTTAAATTCAAATTCAAATTCACATAGAATACGTATGCAATAAATAATTAAAAACTTTGTTTCTTTTTCTAAGTAATAAATAAAAATATAAATATTGCCCTTCAAAATACCAATAATAATAATAATAAGCGAAAGGATAATGAAGTTTTGGTTTATTATATTGAGTTCTATTTGGAATTTGCTTCTCATTCTTTAGTATTATATATATGGTGGCAGGCAGGTGTATTCTAGTGGGGTCGTTCTATTTTATAATAATTTATTTATATTGCTAATGCTCCAAAGATTAAGAAAAATAAAGATAGCTAAGTACGTTCTAATAATTATAAATCCAGGCCGCCACTCAATCTAGAATGCATGGGGGAGGCTAAAGGGTTATTGAAATGGTTAGGTTGCTTTCTCTTTATTTTTTAATTATTATTAATTTTAAGTTTTAAATTTATTTTTATTTTTATTTTTATTTTTTAAAAAATTTAAAATACGTTTTTTTTATCATTTTAAGAATTATTTCTTAAAATAAAAAATTAAAAAAGAAATTCTTTTGAAATTTAAAAATAATATTTTATTAAATAAATTTAATTATTTAAAAATTAAAACTATTTAAATTTAAATAAAAAATTTGACTTGAAAAAAATAGCAAGTGGAATTATAATGTGATTATAAATAAGAAGTATTAAAATAAAAATTAAAGACGTGAGTTGATATTACATAATGTGATTATAAATGATAAGATTGCATCAAATAATTCAATAACAAGCGGAATCCGATTATAAGTTTTAATACAAATACTAGAAATAAATATAATTTAAAATTAAAGTAATAAAATAAAATTACAGACTCATGTACAAAACCTTTGATACTAGAGGTGTTCAAAAAAATCAACGCACCGCGAAAATCGCCCGCACAGAATTGGACCACACCAGACCGTGCGATTTTTGTAGAGGGCGGTCCAACATGGTTTGAGAAACCCCCAAATAATTAGAAATATAAAAAATAAAATGTAAAATATAAAAGGGGGTAGGGGTAACCCTAAATGATTTCAGCATTTCTCTCATCTCTGCCTCTTCGTATCTCAAAGCTTCACACGCACCTATCCTCACCGACTATTGCACCAGTCTTGCACCCACCCATCGTCCGTCGGCTGCCATACCAGACCACCTGACCCATCCCCCATCGGTCGCCACACCAGACCACGAGGCATGAGCAATGAATACTTGCGACGACCCCCACTGCTGGCCGCACTAGTCCACGCACGAGTGAGCGACGACCCCAGCTGCTGGCCGCACCAGTCCACGCACGAGTGATGAAAACTTGCGACGACCCCCGCTGCGACAACCCATCCCTCGTCGTCGGTCGCACCAGTCCATGGATGACTCAAATCGGTTTTCCCCCTCATCCTAGATCAACAGATCTAACGATACCAACTTCATTTCTGACAAGGTATCTCTTTCATTTGCACTTCCAGAATGTTTTGTTTTTAAGATGGTTTGGTGCGGAAGCTTGAGATCTTTGACGGACATTGTCTGATCAAGATATTTGGATTTGGATTTGGATTTATTTGTATGTCAATTGGGATTGTTGGGATTTATTTGTAAATCGTGAAAACGCAGTGCGGTTTGGTGCGATTTTTTCATGCCAAATCAAACCGGTCAATTTGACTACATGTGAAAACTGTATGCGTGGTTTGGTGCAATAAATTGGCCAAAAATCGGCCAAACCAAACCGTGCACACCCCTATTTGATACTCATTCCACATTTGTATAGCAATTTGATCTCTAATTTGTCTCATTTAACCTGTTTGACTAGCATCAAAATATATAGCTTCTGGATCTTGACTTGAATCTCTTATATCATCAAATACCACTAATTTGTCTCATTTGACCTGTTTGACTAGCATAAAAATATAAAGTTTCTGGATCTTGACTTGAATCTCTTATATCATCAAATACCATATTATTTGATAAATATTGAGTGAATAATCTATCTAAAAAATCTTCCTAACAAATAATATTATATATTATGCAACATGCAGATTCATGACAGCAATGTAATTTCTGATAAACCTTTATTAGAAATTTTCTTTTTCAAAATTAAATTTAGACCACAGAAACTTTTTAAGTGCAATTTATCTTAAACAGAAGCTGGTCAATCAAACTTTCTGGATGGTTCATAAACCGTGCCAAATGCGAAGAACAGTATTATCGCCGTAAATTAATCATAGTCCACTGAGGTCTGGTAAGTGGAGATCATGATAAAATATATATTCTTCATGCAGATTGGCGATCATCATAAACGAACGCCTTTTCCGTGTCTTGGGTTTGAATTTTATTTAAATCGGTTTTTAAAATTAACAAATCATAGTTGACTATTAATGTTGCAAAATCGTGTTTTGGTTTATTAGTTTAAGTATATTAGGTTGTGTTTACGTTTTTAGTTTTTAGTTTTTAATTTTTAATTTTTAATTTTTAATTAATTTTTTATTTTTTATTTTGATAATCTATTTTCAGAAAATTGAAAACATGCTCTTTTTGTCATTTTAAAAAATTATTTTTTAAAATAAAAAATTAAAAAATGCATTACTTTAGAATTTTGAAAAAAATTATGTTATGATATTTTATTTACTTAATGAATTTGATTATTAAATGATAAAATTAACTCTTTTTAATAAAATTTTATTATTAAAATAAAATAATAAATTACTAACATCTAGTGATAATTTATATTAAATATTATTACACATAATATGTGTAATATATTTAATAATATACTATATATTATCCTATATTTTTAATTATAATATAGATATACTATATTTTTTAAATTATAAGTAAATATATAATTTTATTTTTAAAATTTAAGAATAATTTTTTCTTTTTTTTTCTTTTTCTTTTTTAGAGACAAAACATGAAAAATGAATTGTGTTTTCTATGTTTTGGAGTTAGAGATTGTTTTGATTGAAAACAACTAAAACAATATTTGTTGTTTTAGATTTTATTTATAATTTTTTTTTATTTTCAAAAATATATTTTTGAAAATGACAAAATAAACACATTTTCATTATTTTAAAAATTAAAAACTAAAAATGGCCTGAAAACAACAAAAAAAAACATAGCTTTATTTTTTTTCTTGTTCATCCTTACAAATCCTAAACCCTAAAAATTAGGGTTAAATCCGGATTAAGGACATATTTTTTTTAATTTTTTATTAATTAATAAAAATATTTAGGAGTTAAAGATAAAATATAATGAATATATCTTGTCTCAAAACAAATAAATTTATTAAACCTTATAAGAGTCATAAAGACATTAATTAACATTAGTCATTTCTATTTAGGATAATATTAATTATTATTCTTAGTATAATGGTTAGTGAATATATTTTATTTTCAAACAAGCAAAAATATATTTATTATATCTTATTTAATCTTAAAATAATTTTATTAGTTAATAGAACTAAGGGCAAATGTAGGGAAAGTCTTGGGGCTGGGCTATATTAATATTTAGTTACGATTTTGTCTAGAATTTTACATATATATATATATAATATTACTGTTTACTTGAGACTTAAAATAATTTTATTAGTTAATAGAACTAAGGGCAAATGTAGGGAAAGTCTTGGGGCTGGGCTATATTAATATTTAGTTACGATTTTGTCTAGAATTTTACATATATATATATATATAATATTACTGTTTACTTGAGACTGGCACGGACTGCAACTCGTGCCAACGCCCCCTACATCTGCTCAGCCCATGCCAAGCTCCTCTATATCTGCCCCTGAATAGCATGTTACAAAATGAATACCATACATTTATAATCAATCAATACAAATATTTTTATTTTAAAAAAAATAAATTCACTTTATTTAAAAACATAATGCATATATCACATCTTAACTATTTCCTTTTATGTACACTTTCATGTCAAAAATTTACTCTATCGAGTCTAATAAATTCATATGGACGCAAAACAAGAATTAGTTGGCTTCCCGATGGATAAATTTGATTACATAGATGGCATCAATTAACTTGGGCAATGCTACATCCACATACATATTTACACACAAATAATAAAATAATAAAAATACGCCTCGATCAAATCACTTTCACCACTTCCACTACACCTCCAATCCTAAGAAAACCACTGCCACATTGTCGTCGTCACCCCCACACCCCCACTAGCACCCCAGCTCGCACCATCATTGCCCTCACTTACACCCCAGCTCACATCGCTAGCCATAATTGTTAGTCGTACCTATCACCGTTGACATTTTCGAGCGCTTCTCGACCGTAGATCAAAGAACTTCATCTCGACCATGGATGAAGCTCGAGATCGGACTTCATTGGGGGAGTGTCTCCATGGGGATGGAGTTTGATTGAACTTCATCTATAGATGAAGCCCGATTACTTAAGTCTGATTGAACTTCATCGAAGTAAGTCTCCATCGTCTTTGTTTTGGACGCCATTGACGAATCCCTATTCTTTGTTTTCAAAGATGGTGTTGCCTAAGAACAACTTGTTCTCAAACCTAGAAATGCATTTGTCCATATCAAGCAACAAAACTCAAAAAAAAAAAAAAAAATCTATAACTAGATATACAGAGAAAACTCATAAATGCACGATGAAGTTGAGTTGAAGCTGATAAAAAAATAAAGAATTTAATAGTTCATAGATAAAACAGCGATGGGCATATTATATTTTGTGCATTTTTGAATCGTGAAGATAAAATATTGAAATTATAATTTAACAGTGAGGGGTAAAAAATGTTTAGAAAATATTTTAATCACTCGTTATTTTCTTACAGCAATTGTCAGTGATGGAAGGGGCAACGACAATCAGCGCAAGGATACTATTGTCGGCAATTGCTTGATATGCCCATGGGGAGGAAAAATAGAGGAGAGATGACTGTGGGAAGGGAATGAGGAACAATTGTAAGTGAAAATATTTTATTATTCATTTTTCAATTAACTTTGTTATCAACATTAACAAAAGTAGTAGTTGGCCTCACAGTCACATGTTTTGGTCCATTAATTAACTGATGTTCAAAACGGGTGCAGTGCAGACGTCAAATTAGACAAAATTAGAAAAAGTTTCTAGCAAGACAAATAGACACTAATCGACACAAAAAATTAATAGACAAATCTTAAATACGATACCAAATTTAACATTTTAATTAAATGGTGATTGGATGTAGTGCAAGCTAATTTTAATTACAACCTATAACAACGAGGTATTTAGGGGAACTAAGCAATTAACAATTGGCTTGAAGTCAAGGGCCGAAGCATAAAAAGGGAGGGTGAATGGGCGATGCTCTTATGTGCCGTTTGATACGGTAGAAATTTTAAGATTTTTTAAGAATATTAGGTTGGGAATCTGTATTCTCAATTTTGATATAATTTTTTTATAAAAAGAATTCTAGAAAATAGGATTCCCGGGAATGATTTTTAAACAACTTTCCCATAAAAAGATTTCCATAGGGGGTTGGAAATCTAAATTTTCCATGAACTTAGAAATGTTTTTAACAAATAAAAAGACTAAAGCACCCATTATCCTTTTATAACTCCATACAAACATATTATATATATTATATATATGTGTATATATATTTATATATTATATATTAAATATAAAAATATATTATAATATATTTATATTATTTATTATAAAATATTATATATATTAAAGTAGATATTGATACAAACATATATATTATGTATATATATTATATATATACACATGCATATATATATATATATACATAATGTGTAAAAAAATGACATTTTTTAGACTTTATAAAGATATTGTGGATCCCAATATTTTATATAGTAGAAAAAATTTATCATTTTTATATAAAAAATTAAATAAAGGTAATTTAAAAAAAAAATATGAATTGCCAAGAATGTTATATTTAAACCAAATATAAGAATATAACATTCTCATAAAAAATACTGAATATTCCTGAAAATATTTAAATCTAATCAAACATAGAATTGCATAAATTTTGAAAATTAAAGATTTTCAAGAGCATTCCCAAGAATAATGAATTTCAAGAATTTAAAAACTTCTAAATGTTTCCTTAGAATAGGTAGGGGACTGTTTGGGTAGACCACATTAATTAAGACCTCCACGAGTAGAAAAGTATGTACTACCTAAGTTTCCACAAAAACTATATATATATATATATATATATAAAAAGGAAAGGAAGTCAATCCACTAGTTGTCTCCAAATTCAATTCGTGACAGCTTGAGGTTGTTGCTCTTTAAATTTTGTGTTCTTATATAGTTTTATTTCTTTTGTTTTCATTGAAAAATACACAAAACGCAACACACTATTTTATCATTAAGGTGTGTTTATTTTTATTTTATTTCCCAATCATCCCTAATGCGGGTAGCTAGATTCCTTTTTAACAAATCATCAAAGACACTAGCGGGTAGTGACTCCAATTGCCAATGAAAGACTTAGTGCCAAACGGGCTCTTAGTCTCGTCCTACTTGCTTGATTTAATCTATTTCCCAATGCCAAATCCCTAGAATCTAGATGCTAATCCTCATCATTTCAAGACCATTATTAGTGTTTGAAAAACAGATAAGAAGTTTGGGTATGTTAGGACAATTATTCTTTTACTTTAACTAGTTTTGACTTAAATTTGAAAGTACAAGATATTTTTTTTTTACCCATTTAAAAGTAAGAGAATTAATTTAATCACAATTAAATACAAGTCTAATTTGACACTTTTTTTTTTTTTTTTCTAATTTGTAGGGATGTTAATTGGTCAGGTTTAATGAACTTTCATATGAATTTAGACTCAAACTCACCTAATCACAAAATGTGACTAACCAACCTAACTCAATTAACGACGTTTATGACTTGGGATGCCTAACCCCTTGTAATTTTGTTTTTGACCAACAACTCCCTTTGACATCATTTATCGATCAGAAGAATTAGATTTACATGGCAGAAAAAGAAAATAACCCCAATGTCTCAATTAATTTTAAATAATTATACATAATTATATTTTTTTTAAATAATTAAAATAGAAATCTAAATTTGCCCTTAAGTGGAAGAAAGATGAACTAATTAATGATTTGCGAGAAAAGAAAAAATAGAGAAACGAGTGAAGAAATATATATAGTTGTATAAAAATTATATTATTTTATTTTATTTCATAAAAAAATTCTTAGAACTCATTTAGTCAAAATTTTCCAATTTTAAAAAATAAAAATAAAAAATAACATTATTTGATTTAAGAGGTTTAATAGATTTTAGCTAAAATTTTATAAATTAAAACTTGTGGCACGCCATCTCTAATTAAGATCTACCAAATCTAGCCCGCATGGGCAGCCCAGTTAGTCAAGAAGGGGACACAAAGTGCCTCTCGTGGTGAATCTTAGACCAAGATCGAGGATCGAGTCTCGTCAGTAGCAGTGTGGGAGTTATCCTCCAAAGGGGAAGGCTCCTTGTGCGCAGTGAGACCGGGTCTAGTCACTGCGTCCGGCTGGATCACCATGATTAATCCCTTCATATTCTATCAGGTCGGGATGTAAGGGTGTCCGGAGTGAGCGATTTCACCTTTTAGACCAAGATCTACCAAATCTATTTTAATAAAAAAAAGGAAGATCATCAACTATCACATCAAATATATGAATTGGTTCATTGATTGACTCCAAGGCGCACACGCACCTCTAGACTACATAATGACATTAAGCAAAATTGAATCGAATACAAAAGTGATAAGATATCCTGCCATAAGTCCAAAATAAAGAGCTGACCATATGATAAAAATCTCATCTCGTGCATGAAGTACGTAACACACTTTATTACGAGTTTTAGAAAAATTATTTCGATTCAATTCACGATTCGAACCTAACCGTCATCAACTCTACCATCCACGACCCAGAACCAAGCCATGCTATTATGCTATGTGAAGTGGTACTTTTTTTTTTTTTTTTTCTTTCAATTATTTTCTTCTTCTCCCCGTTTGATCTTAAATAAAAGAAA
Source organism: Diospyros lotus (assembly GCF_014633365.1). Classification (NCBI taxonomy): domain Eukaryota; kingdom Viridiplantae; phylum Streptophyta; class Magnoliopsida; order Ericales; family Ebenaceae; genus Diospyros; species Diospyros lotus. The sequence continues at coordinate 7,840,679 of NC_068346.1, read as the reverse complement.
AGAAAAATCGAAACCTACCTAACCTTATCTTTATTCCCACCCACGTGGAATTGCCTACTAGTTTAGCGTTTGCGTCAACTCTGTCCAAGGAGTCAGTGTCCAATTCTAATGATATTTTGTCTCAATGCTTAATTATATATAGAGATGTCAATTTTCATTTACCTCTCATATTTTATATTATATATATATAATATAAAATATAAAAAAAAAGAAAAAGTAAAACCTACTACACCTTATTTTCATACCCACCCCGATGGGAACGCCTAGCTAGTCTACTAGTTCAGCGTTTGCATTAACTATATATTTCTAAGAAGTCGATTTCTAACTCTAAATGATATTTTGTCTCCTCAATTTTCATTTACTCATCTAATAATATTTGTATATTTTAATTATTTGATTAAACAAGGTACGTACGTATAATTAAGTTCAAAATTTTGTTTATTATTTAGTGAATTATTATTATTATTATTATTATTATTATTATTATTTCATTATTATTTTAAAGACATGTACGTACATTGTGAACATAATAATAAATTAATACTAAGACTGAAAAAGTCTTAAGAAGGGATGCCAAGTCTTAGTTGCATTGATTGTATTGAACTCTTCGTTGAGACTTGAGGTGTGGGGAGAGAAAAAGTCTGGCGAGGATCGCCATCGAGGGAGAAAAAGCTTCACCTAATATACACGCCACTGATCATTGATGGATCAGGAGCAGCAAATTAAGGTAAAGGCCAGCTTGGTGCCATGCATGCACCTAGAGGCATTAATTTCTGGCGTTGTTGCCAGCCACGATTGTAGTTGTTCCAAGAGCGGGAGGGAGGAAGAAACAGCAAAGCTGACGAAGACATTTGCAACCTTAAAATCTGAAAAGTCTAGAGAAATGGTCGATCGGCCAGCCAAAGATTGATTGATTGATTTTGGGTCTGCGTCACTTGATTTTGACATATGTGACTTTGACTTATTCTTTTTTGGGTTGCTTACGACAATTGAGATTGAGATGGAGATGGAGATGGGAGAGTAATTAAGTCAAAGAAATTTGTATTTTAGAGCTAAATTAATAGATAACTAAAATTCAATCTCAATATGTATAGGATATCTAATTTCGACAAAAATTGTTATCAATAAGCGTCTCCTCATTTAGTTGTTGATTGTTGATTGAGCACATAATTAATAGCGCTATGAGATGATATAATAATCGAAGTAAAACCCAATATTATGATATATGTTTTCAGTGTGATTAACATACAAAATTTTAAGCCTGCAATTTAAAAACTGGCATGTTACTATTTTAATAATAATAATAGTAAACAAAAAAACAATAATTTAATAAATTCAGTGAAAAAGAAAAATAACGAACAATAATTCAATGCACCCATAAACATATATAAGAATAGAAGAATGGGGATCCTTTATTTTTGGAACATTTATTATTTAAATTAAACGGACACTTGACATGCGGCCGGCATATTAAATTAATTGTTCGGGATAAGGTTGGAGATACCAAAGCAACTTGAACTGAGACGTGAGCTACCATTTAAGGTTGAATTGAGAGAGAATGACCAAAGCCCACCCCTTTACGGCACAATGCTCAATATTAAAATACTCCCTTCTTCACTTATATAATAATAATATAGTATAAATGATGAACTTGTTGTTTAAAGGGGATCGCTGACAAAAGGCAACTTTTCTTAATAGTTGAATTGGTTTGCTTTCCTTCTACGAGACTCTTTTTGTGACAAAGAATAAGATTCCTTTCATAGTAGATTGTGCACTTTTACATAGAATCTTATCTTAAGTAATTTAAATTATAGGTGATTTGAATACAAATAACATGCGCTTGAATGGTGTTAATAAATAATTTAAATAATTATTTCAAATAAATTGAATTCCAAATAATGCCAAGGTTACCGCTCATTTTAATAGATTAAGGGTGGGTTTCAACCATGTTCCTCTCTCAAACCTTTTTAATTTTGGACTTCATGGGGGTCTCACTGATCACTTGAAAACAGAGAGAATTAATAAAAAAGTTATTATTATTAGAGTGTGGTATTTTAATAATAACAAAAGTGTGTTGATCAATATATACTCGTGAAACTTAGTGCAAATACAATGGAGGGGGCTCTCTCTAGGACTAGAGCTGAGTGAGTGTGTTCTTTTTGAACACAAACATCTCTTGATTTCTTAGGCACCTACCTACCTACCTTTTTATCCTGTTGCATTTGTCAAACAACATGTGGTGAACTTCGCGAGGACAAGGACACAAAGTTGGTAGCTCCGTGGCCGCTTCTCCTCCTTCCATTAGTTCATTCATCGTCGTGGTTTCCAAGTTTTACGCGTTTTAGAAGGGGGGTTTGGCTAGCCAGTGCGATCGCTTATAAATTGTCCGTCAAATTTAAATATTATATAATTTATTTATTAAAAATTAAATATGATCAAATTTTAATATTATTATTTTAATAGTATTTAAAAAGCTCCTCCCATGTTTTTTTAAAAAAATACTGTTATTAACTTATTTCATTGACCAAATATTTTATAATATTATTCTCTAAGCACTTTAATATTTTTAACTCTCTCTACCTTTAAACATTACAAACTCTCTCACCTCCATTATAGTCTCTCTCCCATCTCCTTCTCATCATCACTTCCATCTCAATCGTCGTCTCCAACACCATTGTTGTCGTTGTTGTTGTAAGCACTCTCGCTCGGATATCCCAACCACCTGGTCTATCCGAACGAAAATACTTATGTAGAGGAGAGAAAAATAGACAAGACAAATATACCCAGGCATGCATACATAGACAATACGACAGCAGAAGCAAAAACAATAAACGAGCATGCCCACAAGTACCCCGCTGAAACAGCGGTCATGGAGTATATAAAAATACATACAGACCCTGTGCCGACAATAAGAGATGCAAGTGACAACCTGGCACAGTCAAAATAAAAGACAACAACTCTATCAAAACATCAGAGATGATGGGGCAGCTAACTGTACACCTTACCAACACGGCTGGCTGCTAGGTGGTACGATCCTCGCCCTCAGCCTTCGCTTTACCCTTACCTGGAATGATGGAAAGCAAGGTGAGTCGCAAGACTCAGCAAGTTTATATGAAAAGGAAGGCTATAACATGAATCGAAGAAGAGATCACCCCAAATACAAACTCACATGTACACACAAGCCATGTGACGCAACCAAACAATAGTGCCGCGAAATAAAAGCACATACCGGTCCTTGAGGCCCACATAAGACACCTGGCACCCAAGTCCCATACCAACCTGCCGTTGCCCTGGAAGGCAACATATATCTCCATAAGTCTGTGCGCACTGTCCCGAGTCGGTACTCCCGTCACCCGTATCCCTGCCGGTACTCCCGACAGCCGAGCCAAAGGCTCCCTTGGAACGGTACTCCTATCCGAGAACTAAATACTACCAGTAACCATGCAATGCACATAAAATGCAATGGCATAATGAGCATCAACGTGATAGAAGGCGTCCATACATCCAGGCATCAAGCCATGCTCCGCCCACATAGTAAATCACACGCGATGCAAATGCTCGTGTTAGACGCAATCTAGCCAACTAGAATGTCTGTGACCAAGCATAGCCAAATCATGACAATCCCAACATGCAGCCCGCACCCATGTGCACACCAAACCATGTACAAGAATAAAATATAAACATGCATGCTATAATCACATAACGACAGAGCTAGTCGATAGTGTCTGGCACCGGTCAGCAGTTAGTGACTAGGAGGGACCATCTGACGGCCTAAAACAGACCGTACGACAGTCACACCTACACCGAACAGCAAATCCCTGCCCCTACTGCACAACTGCTCTAGCCAATAAATAACCAAAAATCCAATAATAATACCCAACAACTAAGAACTTAGCCCCGGGTGAGTACGACATCATTCTCATAGATCTGGGGGTGGTACAAACCCCGTAGGAAATCAATGAATAAAACCCTCGAGACCCGGTTAATAAACTAAATTTTTAAAACACACCGTTTAAATTTTCATAATTTATTAACAGTCGAATCAAACGAAGGGGGGTCAAATAAATTGACAACGAAAGTAACGACGAGGTGGGTGAAAAGAACTTGCCTTAATAGAGATATCCTTAGGCTCATTTTGACTCAACACGGTAAAATTTATACAAACTGCAATATCCCAATTAATTGCCAAAATTAACAAAATTGGACGCAAAACAAAATTCTGACCGTACAGAATATTAATTACTAGATGCTCTACATACCTGGATAATTAAATCTGGAATTAAACGCAATTTAATCCGAATTTTTCCGCCCCCAAATCTCACAAATTTCTCCCATGCGCGCGCTGGTTTTTCTCTGAAATTGCTACTGTTCCTATGCTCAAAATCACGCCCGAAATCGGACTTAAATGCGGCCAAAAATAAGCGGAGGAGACGCGGCCACGTGGCAGCGCGCGGGCTAGCCACTGGGAGGCCACCGCCTCACCAAAACGACGTCGTTTCGGACGTCCAGTGGCTGATTAAAATTAGCCAAAAATCCCCCCGTGCGCAGCCCCCGCGTCCACCGCCTGGCAGCCTCGCGCGCAACCGCTCGCGCCCGCATGTGTCTTCAACCTATATATGACTTATATTATATTTAAGGTGATTTTGAGCCCTTTTCTGCAATACACGCCAACACCCGAAACTTTCCATTAATTACACTCTCACCCCCTATAATAATTACAGTAATGCCCGAAACTTCCAAAAATCACACAATCTGATTTATTTTAATTTTTTTTTAATTCCTAAATTAATCAATCAATTACCTTAATTTCTTATTTCCTTAAAATCACCTAATTTAATTTTATTTAACCACAACAATTTATTTTAATATTTCTTTTAAATTAATTTATCCCAAAATTAAATTAAATTGCTATTTATGGGGCGTTACAGTTGCCATCACCTTCGTCTTCTCTATTGTCGCTTCCAACCCCATTATCATCGCTGTCGCTGTCACCTCCGTCGCCTCCAGCTTCCATCGCAACATCGTTGCCTTTGGCCTATAGCCGTCGCCATCACCTCCATCCCTTACCATTCTCTTTATATATATATATATTTTAATATTTAAACATATATATTTTATATTTTTATGAATTAAACATAAAGTATTGTATTAATATATTTTTTTAATAATTATATATAATTTATCAGCATGTGATGTAAAAATTTTATTAATTAGACATTCATTTATAATTTATTTTTATTAAAATTAATATTTTTATAAATTTTATTTGTATTATTTAGTAATATGTCTATTTTAGTCTTTTTGTTAAGTTTTGAATGCTTATCAATTTTTTCAAATCAAATACATAATTATATAAATAACAGTTTAAAACATATTTATTCAAATATATTATCAATTTAAACGCTAGATAATTTTAAAACTTTACACATATTTTAAGTAGAAAGACTTAAAACACATCTTAAAAAAAAGGTAAGCCAAACATCGTCTTTTTAAGGAAATAAAATGACCCAGTTATTTTAGGTATACAACAGATTAAAAAAGCCTCTGGACTAGACTGTACTATATGAGTAAAAAGATTCAAACAGTGTAAGAAAAAAAAAAAAAAAAACTATTAGTACGCTTTTGTGTATATTTTGGGTTACATAAAAGTATATTAATGACAAAAAAATCTTTCATGAGGTGCATAGAGGTGCATGTGAGATGCAGGGTATTTTGATCATAATACCTCCTTATATAACTCAAAATGTACAAAATAAGTGTACATCTAACATGATTTAAAAAAAAAAAAAAAAGATATGCCCAATGTGATTGCCCATCCATATATATAAGAATGAACTCAAATGAACATCTGGCTGGCGAGAGTAGAGAGAGACAGTGGAGACTTGGTTAGCCGGCCTTAATCTTCATCTAACTCTTACTCATAATTTGTAATGCATGCTCCAAGCAATTTAATCAAACCCCCGTGGCCGTGGGTAGGTGATGCATTATTATTATTATTATTATTATTATTATTATTATGGGGTGCAGTACAGTTCTCAAAACTTATCCAATCAACGTACGTAGTTCTTGAGTTATTGAATATACATATATATATATATATACTTAAAATAATGGTATTTTGAATTACTCAATTTTCATGACATGACAACGGCCGATAAGTATATATATATAGCTACCTACCTACCTACCTAACTGTCCACCATCCACTACCCACCAAACCAACCTTCCATCCACGACTTGTGGAGCTTCCGTTACATCATAATGTCAAACATTTTCTATTTGACTACTTGCTATTTTTCTAAATTTATACATCCAATGTCAACTTTCTATAAGCTCCATGTATATATTTGATTCATTGTTTGCGGAGGCCCAGTCCAAGAATAAATAGGGCAAACCATGAGGCCCAAGACAGCCCATGCGTCATATATATCACTCAATAAAGAGGCCCAACTTCATCTATAAACTCTCAACTGTTCTGCGCCCAAGTCCGTGTGTTAAATAAATCCCAAAGCCTCGAGTCTCCAAAAATGCCACTTTTTTTTGGATGGCAAGTGAAGTGAAGTGAAGTGAAGGTATTTTAGTTGAAGATTATCTTTTAAACAGAAAATATATAGGATCCCTTAATATTTGCACACAAAAATAATCACAAATTTCACTCTCATTACTTGATCTCTGCTATATGAATTTTAGATCCTCAATTATTTCTATCGAGGATTATATCTTGTAAGATCATTATATCTTGTATTATTTTTATTTTTTATTATAACTGTAAATATTTTGGATAATTAATATTCTTGGATCGTACTAATCCATTGGGTCGGTTTGCTACTTGGCACTTAGTTCGGTCTCCAAACTAGATCTTGGCATAAAAGCTCAAATAGCATTCATGTTGAGATTCTTGCGCTAGTAACTGATTTTATCAGCGTTGAATAATTTGCACGTTGATCCTCATCAGCTCATAATCTTCATCAAATTCAGGATCTTTAAGGCTGATTCCTATCACTACCATACATCTCGACCCTCTATTCTCTTACGACGACCGACAACATGTAAGGTATCTTTATTTATATAAGTCAGGCTGATCACAGATCAAGATATGTTATTTTCAAATCTTACCGACACTTTGAGATTCTAAATCCTCACTGACTTAGGCATTGGAGTGCTTGCAGGTGCTAGTCACCCCATCGTGAAGATCGTCGAATCGTGACAATCCATCACTATTGTAGCCCATCCTAATAACCTCGTTGGGCTAGAAGAAACAATTCCAATAAGCATTAAGCAAAACGTGGAGAGTTTGGCTGCTTGCAGTGGTATAGGGATTTTGAGGAAACACATGATGCTATGTATGATATGATTCGAAAAACAAATGTAATAAAACTAATGAAATTAATTACTTTATACTGTCCAATAAAAAAAACAGGTAACAGTTTTTAGTTAGTTTTTGTTTTCTTTTGATGGGTCATAAATAATCCTTAATTAGTTAAGATAGAGATATCGTAACCGATCACTGTGTGTGCATGAACCATTTTATCTAACCCACAAGGACTGTTCGCCCTTTCAATTGAAGTCCATTATTAACATAATGATGCATTATTGTTTGGCTGCTCAATTGACCCGAAGTGATAGATCTTTTTTTTTAATTTAATTAATTTCAACTTTTAGACTCAGTTTACATAAATTCTAAATTTGGATTTAGACATTTGTTTGAGTAGACTCGACTCAAATGGATGACCCATATAAAACCTTATAATAATATAAAAATTTCTCAAATTACTTCTTCTTTTTCAAACTTATTCTAATATTTGTAGGGCTGTATTTGTCTCTAAAGAGCAACATTTGAGTCCTCTAGGGCTGTTATCCCCTTTTTAAGTTACAAAATATAGACCCTTTTCACTATATATATGCTGGTCTTATAAGTTCATTTAAATTTTAAAATCATTTAATTAAAAGACAACGCTCCTTATTTTTAACAAAATTCTATATATATATAATATAAATGTCATTTTAATAATGAGTGAGACATAATTGTTTCATAGAGTGTGAGTAGGGAACGGGGAAGTTGAATGTTGTACATGTGTCTTACTAAACAAGAAAAAGAAAAAGGGAATGGAAGGTGGGTACTGCCCGCCTTCAATTATAAGCTAGCCAGTTGTGATAATATATATACAGATAATATAGTCTTGGAATTGAAGCAAGGCTGGGTTGTGCATGTGACATGCCATATATCACTAGACAATGTGTCTTTATATAGAAGACAACAACGTGGAAATAGTTACAGAGCCAAATAATTATTACAAAACTTTTACATAGGAGATAGAGATAACTTCTATATAGATTTACGAGACATGGAAGTGAAAGTGCCTAATAAAGGCATGAAAATGGATGGGATAGTCGACCATTCCTAGTTAACAAAGACTCGTAAATCTGTGGGATTTACCATAACTTTTAACGCCTAATTAAGCTTTCAACTTTTGATGGATTCCAGAAGGTACAATCCCACAGGCTTCTAGAGCCCTTTCAAACAAAGGCGTGCTTAACTCTTTTATTTCCATGGATCCCACTGCACAACATTATTGCATAATTATTTGCCCCCATCATAATCCCACAAACCCAACTCCCCGTTTGAACAACAGGAAGAAATATTAAGTAAAAGCATATACATATATATATATTTACAAATAACTCGCATATACATATATAAATTGGCGAGTTTATACTTTTAGAAAAATTTAATCCCTAATAACTAACGTAATAGAATATGTCATCAAGTTAGACTCTCATGAGATTTTTATATATAGAATATGATATGAAGTGCAATACTGGCTACTGCTCCCATCATTTTATTGATTTGGACTGCCATTTTCCACTGCTTTTTCACCAGTAATTAACTAAGTATCAGTGTTCAAATGCATGCCAACCAGGAAAGATAGATAGCCTATCACAACAACTTTTTAAAGCTTTTCAGATGAGTATGATATATAGCAGACAAGGGTTGGTGTTAGACAAGAAAAATGTCTGCCTTTGATGAATGGGTCATCCCACTTTTCATATTCAAAGGCCATAAAATGCCAAACCAACAACCATTCTGCAGCCGAAACAACTTGGATCGATCCACATATACATACATGTGTAATGGAATATGGTTTTTCTTTAGTCAGTGTCATTCTACTACTCATGGAGCAATTATTTGGCTTAAATTTAGGCTTTTGATGCACTAGAGACACTCAGTCACTTCTTGGCATGGAATGAGCAACTCCCATTTCATTATCAATCGCCACCTAATTAAATTACATATATATATATATAACAAAATTTTGAATAGCTATAAATATCGTATCTCTCAAAGTGTATCAGGAAGTCTTTTAAGTATATAAGAAGCAATAAATGGCATTTTAGGTGAGTAGTTGTAATTGTGAGATGAGTGGGATGAGAAAGAAGAAAGAAAAACCTTCATGTTATAACTTAAAACATAACATATAGGGTATTTCCTACCGATGCTCTTCGGAGCTTCATCGCCTGGCTCTTTCTCAGTGCACTTTCCTTCGAGTTTCAGGGATCAATTTATTCCCCCCCCCCCCCCCACACACACACACAAAAGGCTTGCTCTCTTGTCAAAAAACGTGGAATATAATCACTACCAAAAAACATTGGATTCTAAGTGACCCAAATTTCATCTCTATCCAAGATGGAATTAAAGATTGATAGTCAGTCCCATTAGAAAGTTGGTTTGCTAATTGGTTAGAGATGGATTTTGACTTCTGTCTCTATTTAGAGACGGATATCCATCTCTAATTAAAAAAATATCCATCTTTAATTTGATTTAAAATTAATTTTTAATTTTATTATAAAAATAATAAAATATTAATTAAATACTCAGAGACTGATTATTTTCAGCCTCTAAGCGCACAAAATGTTACTTTTTTAATCGTCTCTAAAGTAATAAAAAATAAGTTTTCTTTTATTTAGATGCTAAAAAATAGGTTTTTTAGGATTTGAGATAGAATATTTTCTCTCTATGATGTAAAAGAAATTCGGTTTTTGTTTTTTTTACTTAGATACAGAATTATAATTGGGGCAAAACATTCCTACCCCAATTTCACAAATCCCAAACCTGCTTTCAAATGAAAAAAGATACAATGCCAATAACTTGTAATATTTCCAATTCTAACGACAATTACACTAGTAATGATCCATAATCTCAAAGTCAAAAATCAAAGTCTCCAAAATATTATATAAGATGATCATTCACAATCCTATAAGGACACACTAACAAAGTAACAATATAGAAATGTCATGATAAGGTTCCTTATCAATAAAATCCAAAAACAAATAAATAACAAGAAAGAGAAATGTTATAATATCAAGGCTCCTTATCAACAAAATCCTCAAACTCATCATCATGTCCATGAATGCTGGTTGGGTCATTAGTATCATTGGCTAGAGCAGTTGCTAAGGTGAATTAGCCGGAAGGGTAGGAGTAAGTAGAGGACGGGTTGAGGTTTAAGTAATCCCAAAGTGCTAGAAGAGTGCGTATATCATCTCTTGTTGCTCGTGCAACTCAGTAATTAGGTTAGAGATTATTTGTTGCATAGTGTCAAGCTCATACTAAGACTCATAAGCCTAATCTCATATTTAGGAGGTCTTGTGCAAAATTAGGATAGATTAAGTCAAAATGTATCTATGCTTCTCTGTCAGATGGATCAAGTAATACATCAGGCTCCCTTGTTCTCAGGTTCTCATGTGACTACATGTAAAGTTGAAGTATATAGTGTTTGTAGCCTTGACATAAGTGGGAAGTAACACATCTTTTATGGAGTGTCTTTAACCCTACCTCTTTTGGTGGTGGGAAGTAACACATCTTTTATGGTGTGTCTTTAACCCTACATCTTTTGGTTGTTTGTCTTAAACTTTCTTTCTCACACAATTTTCAACTTCTCTCATTTTCATCATCTTTATAAAATAACATGCATTCATTAGAATAACAATCTTTATACACCCCATACCTAATTTTTTTTTCACTAACTTTTTTTGCATGGTAGAAATTAGTAAGCATACAACTATCACCTAACAATGCATCACCCATAATTTGTGCTCTGCGATTAAAGCAATCCTTAGACATATTATAATCACTCTTGAGGCTCAAATTAAGTATCAATTGCAATTGATAACTTTGAATATTTTTTTCATCCATCCCACAACGAAGCTTGTGCAGCCGACAATATCTCGAAGATATATACATATATATTTTGCATCTAGAGTGGGATCTTTCATCATAGTATGTTTATACTTAAAACCCTTTTGCTCAATATATTGATCAATTGTTGGTCCAACAGCATCCATAACCATTTCATCATAAGTATTGAAATCTTCTCTTTGTTCATGCACCATGTCCATAATATGAATTTTCTACTACCATTGGCTGAATGGGTGACATTGGTTCCCCATTATTAGTCTAATAATAATTATTATTTATAAACCCTTTTCTATATAAATCTTCTATCATCTCATAAACCAATTTGTATTTCTTACATTTGCATTTTAAACAAAGACATCTTAATATTCCTATGGCCTTAAAATGATTTTGAGCACATGCAAAGTTTATAAACCCTCTTACCCTTCAACAAATTCATTATTTAAGACTCAACCCACTATCCATCCATTTTCGATGCTTAGGACTTCCATTTAAACAAATTAAAAAAAAAAAAATGTTGTCAAGAACCATCCCACAACATATTCATCATACAAACTCTAATAATGTCAACAAAACCTATACAAAAAACAAAGAGATAATGGAAGAACCAAGAATATGTTTTCGGTGCCCACAGTCGTTATATCTAAATGAAACTTGGCCTGAAAACCCTAGATAATATATATTAAATTCATTATAAAGTTTATACTTATCTATTATAGATGTTTCTATCATTAAGCGAATTTCCTCTCTCAATATTTCTTCAATCCTAGTCCTATTACAAGGCATATCAATATTATATATCGAATTTATTATAAAGTTAATATTTATCTATTTTTTATGAAATTATATCTTAAAATTTATACTTCTTAGCAAACCAAACTTCATAATACTTAAATCCTTTTGGGGTTCATACTTAATTGAATTTTGGGTATCTGCTTCCTTTGTTATGTTAAGTCATGAGATTAAGGAGTTATTCAATAACCATGAGAAAACATTTACAAACATAAAATGCACCCATCCAAGAATGTACTTCTACCAATAAATCACCATATAGAAATCTATCTGATTGATGAATACACAAGAAAAAATATAATAAAAATTATGTGTAAAGAATCACCCTTCAACAGGCGAGCATGAGAACTAGAGTTAAGCAATCATACATTTTAATATCATATTAATAAGCAAAGTATATAATGAAGAAACTAGTAGATTATAGATATTTACAGTAAGGTCTCCTCAACACCCAAAATATTAAAAAAACTGATATGTTTTATCAACTATATTCATATTCCAGTATGTAGTATTTTCTCTTGATAAATAACTCAGTAGCCACGTACGTGGTGTTATCTAATCAGAATTAAACTAGATTTATGGAACGTATATAACGAGGATAAGTAAATTCTAAATAGAGATGAGAGAACTAGTAGACTAAAGATAGATCAACCTTAAATCCCCCATGACTATTCCTTATATTTTATAACATATAAAAAGATAAATCTTTATACGATAATATGATCAAAGGCAACAAACTAAAATTTGATATTTGTTTCAGGTACAAGTAACATTGCAACCCTCGTAAATTATTTTAATTTATTTTTATGTATTAGTTATAAGTAAAAAGGATACGTATCCAAACTACCTTATAATAACATATATAGACAGGGGCAATGCTAATTTAATGTTCAACATGTGAAAATATCTATACTATAATGAAAGAAAGAACAAACTTTGGGCTCTGGTGGCTAACCATTTTCGGTTTTGGTGGTACTGCTAGTCTTTTACCAAGGAAAGAGAAGGGAGAGTGAGGTTGAAAGGGCGAGAAGCGGGATATGTGATTTTAGGAGAGAGAAGGGAAGATTCGAGAGATGATGGTGGTGGCCATGGATCCCCTTTTGTCGTCGGTGCCGAATTACAGGTAAGGAGCCTAGGGTTTGTTATTTTGGGAGAGAAATCGCCAAACGGAGAAGAGAGGATAAGTTTGGAGATTAAATTCGAACCGGGCTTAGATCTAAAGCCTCATTTTTATTAAAACGTACTTCTGTTTAGTGGTTCACTTAAAAAATAATATTTTAAATAGAGATAAAAAAATTCTGTCTTAAAAGTAATAAATAATATTAAAATAATAATATTTTTTTCTCTTAGAGATAAAAAAAATTACTCATCTCTAATTTATAATTTTTTTCACTATTTTTGGTCGCTAATTGTGATTTTTTTGGTAGTAAATGGGCATAGAGAATTGCAAAATGGAGAAGAAAGAAGACGTTTGAGAATTATATAAATTCAAATAAGGCTTAAAGGCGGAATATTACTGTATCTAAAACACTCTTCTTTTTAATTTTTTAATTAAAAAAATAATATTTTAAATAAAGACCAAAAAAATTGTTTCTCGAGTAATAAATAATATTAAAATAATAATAAAAATCAATTTTGACCCTTAGAGATGGAAAATTATTTTCTTCTATTATATATATTTTTTATATTTGCTCTAAATGGTCCATTTAGAGTCTCTCTCTAATCCTGGTCGCTAATGACGATCTTTTTCTTTTGTAATAAATGGCCATAGAGAACATGTGTATGAGTGTAGAGACAAATGTTGAAGGTCTAAACACTACTTGATAAATTAAAACTATTAATTATTATTGTTGTAATATTTATGGTATTATTTAGTACTGGATAAACTTGTAATTATATATATATATATATATTCAAGACAAATTCTATATGGAAATAAGAGGGAAATAGAAGAATTTTTGTTTGTCGTGTATACGTTTCTAGCTAGTGTTTAAGAAAAATGAAAATGTATTGCTGTTTAATAATAATTTTAATTAGTTGAGAAAATGCATCCCAAACAAAATGATTTAATTAATTTGCAGCTAAGATATTTGTAACTAAATTATTTTTTTTCCTAAGGAAATTCATCGACTAAATTGTTTTCAAAAAGTATTAGCAATCCTCTTGTAATATGCATCCAAAATATATCGGGCAAACATAGTAAACCCCTTAAGAGGACCTGTACGTTTGCTGTTGAAATAAAAGTAGAGGGAGGAAATGAGAATAGAAATTGAACATAATCATCAATTAATTAATTCCATTACTGTGATCGGTACAATCCTCATCAATAAAATGACCATTTATTTAATGTTATACTTAGTAAGTTAGAACTTGAAAGGAATTTAAAAAAAATTATAAAATAAATAAATAAATCTATAACAGAAACACCTTTAGTCTAAAAATTAATAAAATATTATTCTTAATAGAATGGAATAATAATTTCGATCACAATTCACATATTTATTTGATGGAATGAGCATTCCCTAGCTAGCTAGGGAATGATTTTTCCTTCCCTAATAAAATATAAATCTGCCTAGCTAGGGAGTCTGATATTTACCCGTTAAGAAAGTAAAAAAAATCATGGAAGGGCGACATTAATTATAAACGTTCAATTAAGTGCATATGGCTATTGCATTGCATTGTTGTATATGATTATCTTTTCCTATTTGTTGATTAGTTATTTGGAGAGTAATGGACACTTGCACAATTATTGCTCACGAGTGCTTGTGAGAGCAACAGTATGTTGTTCAAATTGAGACCGATATTCTCCATTTGTATATTCAATTACGATGACTCTAATCTGTTCATGCTGCTGCTTGTCACCTCTGTTACATCACACTTGCTCTCCTCTTTGGAGGGCATCGTAATCTATTAGCTTTATTGCTTTGTTAAGGAATATAACAAAGGATTTGCATTAGATGGTGATCAGAAGAAGTTAATATGTCACCCGCTTTCCGTATTAAAGAGTCCCCACTCTCCAACAATTTCTTTTTATTTTTTTGAAAAATAAATATATATGAGGGGTGTGTGTGAGAGAGAGAGATTAGGAGAGAGATGAGGACCAAAAGGCACCATTAAAAAAACCCATGTGCCAAAAGCATTGGATAATGGATGCAAAGGGAAGATTCTACACACTTTGCTTTATTATTTTTCTAATATTGTCATGATCTATATGTTCTGCTTTTAGGTTTTTATATTGCTAATCAACAAATCTCTTTCAAATGGAACTAAAGTAGAGGGAATATTGTCTCAATCATTGTTGTATATTTTATAGTAATTGCCAAGTATACCTAAAAGTTCATTGATTCTGTATCTCCTTTGAATATATATATGGGCAAAGATGGCACTGCTCAGATAATTATCAAAACTAAATCCGATTCCCTTCTACAGCATTATAACCTCGTAGCTAGCTGAAAATAAATAGCGGTAAATACGGATCAGCTTGATTCAAATTAATATGATAGTAATCTTGTTCATAATATTTTTACAGACTCATATATTTAAAACATATTTAGTGATGGATAATGTTATTTTTATGTCAGTCTTAAGTGTATTGAAGCATCTGATCAATTAAGGAAAAATTTAATTAAAATACCCTGACCGAAACAAAATAACATCATTCTTTTAAATTTCTTTATAAACATTTTCTTTGGTTAGTCAGGTACTTAATTCGGCACACTTAAGCACGACATAAATAACAATGTTCTTAATTATGCAATTTTTTCTTATTGTTTGATGAGTATTGAATCTAACTTAAAGATGCTTAATTATGATACCATATATATCTAAGTAAATTAGTGTAAAAGATTGAAAAGGAAACAAGAGAAAGTGGCAAAAGCAAGAAAAGTTACAATAAAATGAAATGAAATACAAGGGGAACATATATATATATATATATATATGTTATAGTACAAGGGTCAAGTCTTTAGCAACTGAAAAAAAAAATCCCCTAGAATTGCTAAAAGCAAACCTAATCCTTCGAGACCGATCTGCAGCAACAAAAAGCATTGACGTTTCAATATTGATCATAACATGATGGAGCTCTGGAATCTTTGGGCTTCACCTGTCCATCCCCATTGTTGCTTACAGCTTCTTTTTTTTTTTTTGCTTGTTTCAAGGAACCTGTCTTCATATGATAAAGGTCTCTCTCTCTCTCTCTCTCTCTCTCTCTCTCTCTCTCTCTCTCTCTTGAGGAAATTCATACATATGGAGAGAGGAACCTTCACAAAGTCAAGAGAAGAGGAAAAGGTAGGGACCAGGCATGAAAGAAGAGCTAATGAACAACAGCCAAAAGCATATTATAGCAAAGCAAGGTTTAGTTTTACCAGAAAGGATCATTAAACTAAATACAGGAGAAAGAAGTTAAAAAACCATTATGATTTCTGGGTTTGTTTCTTTCCCCAAGTCATTTGCCACCTGCAAAGTAGAGAAAAGCAGAACATAACATAATTAATTAATTATTAGTGTTTTGAGTACTTCGGAAATTTTGGTGTTTTTAATGAAAGTACGAGGAAGTTTCATATATACTTTTGTTCTCCAATACTCTGCTGCAGAATGATAGGAAGACGACGAGCAGCGCAACTCCTGCTATAAGCCCAATCAAAATCGCCAGCGTCTTCTCAACCTCGTCGTCATTGTCGTTGTCATCTGCACTTAGACCAACTCCCAAAAATTATACGTAAAATCCATTAAACCAACTCTTATCTTGAGTTGAGCTTACCCATTTTTCTTCTAACAGAATAATAATGCCTCTCTAGCCAAAGCCAACCAAAAAACCTTTTTCTTTTTTATATAGTAGTCATTTATAATATTTTTATATGACATCAAATTAAACAACCATTGTTTCTGCAAAATTAAACAGATAAACATTAGCCTCACAATATAATTGTGATAGAATTTTGATTTTTGTGTACAAACATTTTATAAGATCACAAGGTGGTTGTTTTTCCTGGAAATTGTTGGGATTAAGCTAGAAAAGGATGTGACAAATTGAGGCAACATCATTCATCCCTAGTGGCATCGGATTCTTTGGCTGTTAAAAGTGGCATTTATGAAACGTGGGGCCTCTTCTTGTCTTAGCAACACAGCCTCCAAAAATAGAAAAGCACTTGAAAGAAGCTTTTCCTTTTTATTTTCCAGTAAAGCTTCAAGCACTTTCCATTTCAAAATATATGTATTTAAATGGCATATGGGTCTTTATGTTTCAAAGGCCATGTATGCTATAAGGTGATTCGCATGTATGAATCTAAATCTGGATAGTTTTCTAAACTAGAAATGGTGCCTGCAACTGCAAGTGCAATGGAGGAGTATTCAGGGTTAAACTAGTTCAAGTTTTTGTATAAATTTAGACTTAAAGTTAATTATAACAATTAGGCCTATATATAATTTGAAATTCAAAATTGATCCATTAATAAATAATAAAAAAAATATTGAACCACTCCAACCCAAATAATTAATTCAAGGTGGATGGGGATGACTCTCAAAATCCAAAATTTTTAAGATTATTTCAAAATTTAATAATTTAAAACTTATAGTGCACTAAACATTAATAAAGTTCACAACACATATTATAACATGCATCCTAGAAAACTCACTAATTAAGCATCTACTTAGACAAAGTAGACAGATTTAATCAAATCAAAATAGACCGATTTTAAGTAAGAAGTTTATTGTTGACGTTGAATCTAGGTCAATGGACACAATCAATGAAAATGACTGTTAAATAAAATAAAAATTAAGTTAAATTAAAAAATCCATAAAGGGGAGGTGGAAATTGTTTCCATGAAATTAATTTTTTTTTTTTTTTTTTTTATCTTTTTCCAATCAAACACGCCCTTAATTTTACCCAAACTTATAAACTTCCTTTAAAGAATAAAGAATAAAGAATAGTTACAAACCGTGCTTGGAGTACTGGCCTTGTTCGGAGTAGCGGCCTTTGTCGGAGTAGCGAGCGTAGCACTTGGCCAAGAACATATCTCCCCACGCGGCGGACCCACACTCGCTTTTGAGCCGTCCGATGGCATCCGATAGGCAATCCTGGCACTCGCTCACACTCAAATCCTGTACGCACTGCGCCACACCCTGGACTCTCCCGGACCCACCCACCCGAAAAAACTGCCCTCCCGCAGCAAATGAGTCCAGCAGCGCGTCTCGCCGGGTCAACTCGTCGGAATCATACCCAATCACCGGTCCACATTTCTTCATCACCACCGTCTTGTCCTCCACACCCAGGAACGACACGTTGTCATACTTTATGAAGCAGCCGTCAAGCTGGAGCGCCCCGCCGGCGGCGTTCACGCAGAGCACGCCGAGTTGACTCACCGAGCGGGCCACGCAGTCTCGGCAGTCAGAGCCCCCGAGGTCGCCCCGGCACTGGAAGAGCCCGTAGACGACGTCGTTGGGGCCGGAGCCGGGGACGGAGATCTTGAAGTTGTTGAAATTGGCGAAGGAGGCCGAGTTAACTAGGGAAGTGAGTAGCGAGTTCAGGTTGGACTCGTACGGCGTTCCGGGGGCGTACTTCACCTGAGAGCAGCCGCCGTAGACGAAGGATTCGACGGCGGCCCGAGATGGGCGGGTGATAACGGATATTGTGAGGAAGAAGAAGAAACCCACCAACATGTTTACAGAGAGAGAGAGAGAGAAAGAGATGAAAGAGATTTAACTTGAGATGGCTATGTGTGAAAGGTGATATATATGTATATATGTATGTATGAATATATGGAGGAGGAGTGGAGGCTTGGGGGTTGGGATGGTTGCTTGGTGGAGAGTTTACGTAAGGGAAAGAGAAGAGTCCATTGAGATGTATTTATCTATGTAAATGATATATACATACAGTGGCTGGGGAAAGCTAACTAGCATGTGAAGTGAAGATGACCATATGATATGGATATATATGGACCATCTATACATATATATATAATTATATAAATATATATTACAGGGAAAGAATGGTGGAGGAGGGAAAGGGTTTCTATGCATTATGGTTGGTGGCATGGCTCTGTTGGTAACATATATATTATGTGCATATATAGCATAGGGATAGGGGACGTGACCGCCCCGCAGACTGATTTTCCTCCTGCGGGTGACTCACAGATTCCAATTGAGACATTTTTCACTCCAATTAAATAAATAAATTTATCATTCTATCTAAGTAACTACAATTAATTTCGATATACAACTAATCATTTTATTAATACATAAATAATTTTTTAATTTCGTAATGAAAATATTTGATCTTGAATTTTATTTTTATTATATATAAATTTGTGTTAATATTTTTGCATAAACTTTTTCTAATTGCACCACATTAATATTATTACTCAATATATTTTCTATCCATATGAGGTTTGAATTATATATATATAGTTTTTCTCTAATTAATTAGCTTTATGAGATATATAGAATGACATTAAATTAAGACATTTAAATTTTGTATAATTAACCCAAGTACCCCACTTAAATTGGTAATTTTAATTATGGTTATTGCTGTTTAAATTGATATGACGTGGAAATTAATGACATCCGTCTCACAATAGATAGTGAAACCTTAATTAGTAAGTAGTGCATGAACCAATTTTAATTGGTAGCTAGCAGGTGTCCATCGTTGTTGGGACATTGAGGCCAGAACATATCCCGCAAAATTATTACGTGTGTGCGTGTCCATGTGTATGTGTGTGTCCTTTCATTTGAATCTTGAATTGATCCGTTGATTTCTATCAGTTGATGACAAAATCAATTATAATTTTATTTTGGATAGAGATTAATTAATTAGTTGATGATGAGATTTGGGAGCTGCAAAATAACCCTGATTAGAATTGGAGTCAACTCTCAAATGATGAAATTTAGAGAGAGAAAGAGAGTGATTAGTTAGTGAATCTCTGTGGGGGTGGCAGAAGGAGGTTGGTTTTTGTGTAGCTTTCAATCCATCATTTTCATATACTTGGAAATCCCATTTGTTGCCATTGCCAGCCAACTCACATAACCATAGTCATCTCAATTTCTAGCCGGATTTGAAGCTCTCTCTCTCTCTCTCTCTCTCTCACCTTCACAACTAACCGACTTGGATTCTGAATTCTAAAGTCATCACTTATACATATAATTAACCTATTAATTAATTAATTAATGCTCAATTATTAATCCCATATATGTGTGTGTATGTATGTATGTATGTATGTATGGCTTTATAAATTAATAATCCAATATCAACTAGCTAGCTAGCTAGGGTTTGAATGATCACTTGGGATTTTGTTTCTACCTACCAATTGAAACTGGGAGCACCTTTTTGTGGGTGACAACTGGGATGTGGAAATTCCATTACCCTTCCATCTATGCCTCGAAGTTTCTTCAGATTTCAATCTTTTGGACCAAAACAGTGACTGAGCAAAGCCGGTCACATGTAACTAGAATATTCTAGAATGTGTGTTTATATAATTAGGGTTCATCAGGCTGAAAGAACCCACCTTGACATCCATCTTTTAGCATCGGTTTTGTTGCGACTTGAACACTATATGTATTTTGAATTCATTTAATATACATATATACAGTTAAAGAATTATGATTATAAATTCTTAATTTATAATTAAAAAAAAATGAAACAGCGCCCTTCAAAATGCAATAAATAGGCTTCACATCTAACTTTGGATGATTTCAAAGGGTATAATGATGCCATTAATGTTGTGGAGGAGCTAAGTAAGGAACCTAGAATACTAGGTTGCTCGCCCAACATTACACGCTTGACTGACTCTTTAATACTTAATTCCCAAACCCAATGGTCAACTTAATAATTATGGTTACACACACAAGAATTAATGCTTGACAAGACCAGACACACACTTGGTATTAGGGATCATAATTCAATCATTTACACATTAAGCAGCATATATTGGTTTAGGCTTAGATGAGCAACAATATTCAACCATTCTAAAAAATTAAATAAAATAAAACAATTTTTGTTTTCATAGGGGGAGAGACATGATTTAACTCTTAACTACATAGACATTTCATATTTTCCTTTCCTGCCACAAATAATTATTATTGTTGTTTTAATACAATAATAAATTTATAATATGAGACCTCCAAATGATCTGGAGAGTTCTAGATGATCTCGAGAGTTCCAAACGATTTTAAAATCTCTAAATGGCTGAGTAGGTTTCGAATGATCGAGTGAGTTCTAAATGCTTGAGAGATCTATTGATAAAAAGTTAGTTAGTAGCGTGAGTGAGTATCTCCACACAAATTCTCTAATGCCTAAATTAGTCTCTAAGAGTGCTTGAGTGCAATAAGAGAGTTTAATTAGTGTCAGAGTGATTGTACCTGAATGAGGATGTGACCCTTCTATTTATAAAGGAAAATGAGTTTGACAGGTGACATTTTGCATGCATTTCTTGGTAGATATTTTGAAGGATCTTGGACCAAGTCTTGTGGCCTTCAAAGAGGATCTCGAAGATAAGCTCCAAGGCTTAGGTGGTTTGCGAAAAGGCCTTGTATGCCTTTGGGGGACTAAAAGACCTAAGAGACGCCTTAGAAGGGTCTCTCAATCATGTCGAGAGAGGTTTTTGGGAGTGGTAGATCACTTGGTTGGGTTCTAAGTCTCATGCACGTAGGTGTGTTAAGGCTTGGGATAGCAAAAGGTCGTTGAAACCACCATGACTAAGTAGGGGAAGTCTACTCAGTCATGATCGAGTGGAAGAGGATAGCCACTTGGTCATGACCGATGAGTGGCCTTATACTCAAACCCACTCAATCATGATTGAGTGGGTACCCAAGCCACTCGATCATGGTCGAGTTTTCTTGTCTCGATGGCTTATTTTGCTTTCTTCAACCTCTCTGGACCACTTGGTTTTGGTTTGCATGATTTTGTCCCATAGTTTTTAATCGTAGATTTGCTGCTTGGATTTTTGTGAATCTGAATTGACTGTAGAGCATAACAATTATAATATTTTTTTTTCAAATTTTGTATACAAAAATTCTCACAGAATAATAGGATAGTATTATTTTTTATAGCAATAAATAGATCATTTTATTAATATTTGAATTCTTCCATGCAATTTCCTTATAAAATAATTATAATATTTTAATATAGCAATAAAAATTTCCTTATAAAATGTATTCCATACAACATTCCCCTTGCGTCACTCTAACAAAATGTTAAAGAGAAACCCACAAAGCGTTTACATAGTCTAGTTGCATGGGTTTTGTTATCTGTATAGATGGACGTTTACAGATTGGGTTACAAGGGAACTAAATGACCATTTTGCCTTGTGATTGAAATTGCACCTCTATTCTGTATGATCTCTGTTGTGTCTCCCTCTTTCATTCTCTCTCAACAACACCTCCGCAAATCATTGATTTGTAAAATTCAATCGTGTGATCTTGGATCTGAGCATATTTACAACCTGAAAGTAGTCTCAATCTACAAAGAGGTAAGTCTTTTAGGGTGCGTTCTCTTTATTATTTTTAGTCCATTTTGAATTTTTAATTTTTTAAAACATTGAAAAACGTGTTCACTTTATTATTTTCAAAAACACATTTTTGAAAAAAAAAAAAAATTTGTAAAGGAATCCCAAAATAACAAATGTTGTTTTGGGTGTTTTCAACCAAAACACGCTGAAAACACAAAACACGAAAAATGCTCCCCCCAATCTCTAGATCACTTGTCTCTCTCTTTCTCTCTTCTCTCATTTCTCCTCATTTCTTCTCTCTTCCATTCCTTTTCCAGCCTCGGCCATCGACTACACCTATCATCTCCGTCACCGCCACGAACCATCGTCGACTACGCCTACCACTACCATCGCCATCACCGCCTTCAATTGCCCCCAAAATTCGATCTTCCTGGTCTTCTTCCTCTCTCCTCTCTTTCCTCTTCTCTTTTCTTCCTTATCTTGTTGGTTTTTGGGTATGTTGGTCGATGGGCCATTGGGTGTCGAGTGGTTGCCTCAAATCGCCGAAAACCATCAATCATGGTGGTTAGTGGCGACTAACAGTGTGACAGGCGGGTGGCTCAAATGTTTAAATTTATATCTAAGGAGATATGGCTGTTGGATCTTGCTGATTTTTGGGTATGTTGGTCGATAGGCCGTCGGGAGAGAAAAAAAAAAGAAAAGAGGAAAAAAAACACAAAATAATTTTTTAAAAATTACAGAACAAACGCGTTTTATAATTTTCTATTTTAAGAAATAGTTTTTCAGAATAACAAAAAGAATAAGATTTTAAAAATCTCAAAATAGACACTCAAAACACAAAATTGAAAAAAAAAATTCAAAACTCAAAACAGAAACACGAAGAGAATACCACTTTACTTTTTTCAGCACAAATCCATGATATATACGTATATATGGGGGTGTTAGGTTTGGTTAAAAGTTTAAGTTTAAGTTTAGATCTATGGAGATTTGATCGTTGGATCTTGCTGATTTTTTGGTATGTTGGTCGATAGGGATAAGAGTGTTGGGAGGTTGCATCTGATCGCCGAAATCCACCTTCCATGATGGCCAGTGGTAATCGCCAGTGCGTATACGCGAGTGTTGGGTTTGGCCAAAAGTTTAAGATTTGATATATGGAGATTCAACTGTTGGATCTTGCTGATTTTTTGGTATGTTAGTTGATAGAGATAAGGGTGTTGGGTGGTTTTCTCTGATAATTGAAAACCACCAGCCATGGTGACTGGTGGTGACTGCCAGAGCGTATACGCAGGTCTTGGGTTTGGCCGAAAATTTAATCTTAGATCTATGGTGTTTCGACCATCGGATCTTGTTGATTTTTTGGTATGTTAGTCGATGGGGATAAAGGTGTCGGGTGGATGCCTCTGATAGCCGGAAACCACTAGCCACGGTGGTCGATGGAAATTGCCAGTGCCTTTTTCAATTCTGGTCGAAAATGTAATATGTTCATTTTCAAGTTTTCTACAGGGATTATCTTGTGTAATATGTTTATTTTTGTTGCTAATTGGACCTGAATTGGAATGCAACAAATTGGAATCAAATCAATGGTTGGAAGGAATAAGGGGATTTGCCATAATTGTAGACTAGTTGGGCATAACTTGGAGGAATGCCCGAAAAAGAAATATTGCCCATTATGTGAGCTGGCCATTGTGAGGTGCTTTGAGGTAGAGAATGATGGTCCAAACAAAGGAAGGCTATTCTATCGTTGTGGTGGAAGATGCAAATATTTCAAGTGGGCTCACGAAGGTGAATGCAGTGGCTTGTCTTCTACTAAGGACAAAGCGAATATTTAAGTTCAAGATTTGTCTCACATCTTGAAAACTTTTGCCCAAATATTGGACGAAGAAGATGTGGAGATATCTTTGAACGTTACGATTCGCAAGTCTAGGAAATGGGAGAGAATAACTTATTGTTATGTATTTATGTATGGCTTTCGATGTAACTTATTGGACACCCATGTGAATACAAATGTGATTTGATTTATTGATTGTCATTTGCTTACTGGCTTTGGATGCCCATGTCATTTGAATACGAATGTGATTTAATTTGGACACCCATATGAATGTGAATGTCATTTGCTTGCTGGCTTTCATTGCCTTCAACCTGCCATAACCAGTGAAGGTCAATTACAATAAAAAGTAGTTGTGGGGGCTGGTATGCCCCGTTAAGGAGAATATATTATTGTTGTATAAATAAATTTGCCCCAAAATTAATCATCATAAATATGTTAGCAATGTTAATTTTAAGCATTCTGCCATATCCTACATAGATCGAGAAGAAGTATCATACAAGAATATGATACATGCAAGACAATCCCAATCTTAAGCACTCTGCCACATCTCAAATTGATTAGTTTTGGCATGCAAGACAGTCCCAATATACTTTCAACCATAGGATACATGATGTAACAAGTTTTGGTTTAATAAATAAAAAAAAATATTGTCCTCTCTCTATAAGTCACTCCAATGGCTTAAACTACATTCCCTTATGTAACACTTTATTCACTAATGGACTTGTCTACTAATCTGACAGTTTCTTCTCTCACGGGACGTTGAAGTAGCGAAAAAATTAGAATCAAAGGTTGACTAATCCCTATTATAGGTGTCAAACTCATTCCGTAAGTATGACTCTAATTTGTTGATTGAACACCTTGCACATATATGAGTAACATGAACTACTAAGATGTGATCTTATCTATCACAAGAAAAACTTACGTATAGTTTTACCATTAATTGTTGTGAATACGAGAGCAGAGTAAGCGTGGAGTAATGTGACTGCTGTGATGGCTAGATGATGATTAGTCCCTCTTGCGATGCAGTTTGGCTTGGGGTAATTGAGTTTCATTGTTTTTGAAACTACTTGTACATCATACAACAAAGACAATCAATAGTAACTGATTAGGTGCCACTGTCTTTCATCTAGTTCTAATGCTACAAGGAAATAAAGTGAATAAAAACCAAACTGTTACTAAGACAACACTATTTGTTCCAAAAGAAACAAAAAATAGAAAAGACAAATGAGGAAAATCAAAGTTTTGGTTTGCTTTCTATGCACCCAGAATTTTAAGGAAAGAAATGGGTATCTCTATGCTCATATAATAAAGAATGGGAACACAAAGGCAAAATCTTCATTGGGAATGGCTAACCTGTGTCTTTATAACTGGCAACAATAACAAATAATGAGTAAGATGAATATCAAAATAGTAAAAAAAAAAAAAAACATATCCAAGTGTAAGCTCTTTATTTCAAAAATTTCTAAAAGCAAAATGCCTAAAGCATACTGATTGTAACATCCTGTATCAAGTGATAGGAAGAACCGAAACAACTTACCTTGATGGACCTATACGAACTTCCCAAGAGATCATCCATCCTTGGATTTTCCTAGGTCAAGCACGCATAACTTGAGAGTTCCTTGCCTGCATTCAACCTAAAAGGTATCCAGCTGGTGTTGTTTCCTTCTTTACTTATCCTCGATATATACTACTCTTTTCTGGGCTCTCGGGGTTTTACATTCTCCCCTCTTTGAGCACATGACATTCTCGTCATACGACCTTACAACCGATCTCAGATCTCCCCCCTTGCATGGCCAATGTGGGATTCGCCTAAGGTGCCTACACGCACCCCCCCTTAGGGACTCAATGACCTCACTGAGATTTGCCCCACAACCGCGCTCAGAGGCTCGGGGATCGGCTCTAATACCACATGTAATATCCCGTATCGAGCGATGGAAATGACCGAAACAACTTACCTTGATAGGCCTACACGAACTTCCCAAGGGGTCACCCATGCTTGGATTTCCCTAGGTCAAGCACGCTTAACTTGGAAGTTCCTTGCCTGCATTCAGTCCAAAAGGTATTCAGTTGGTGTTATTTCCTTCCTTACTCATCCTTGATATATACTACTCTTCTCTAGGCTCTTGAGGTATTACATTCCCCCCCTTGAGCACATGACATACTCTTCATGCGACCTTACAACCGGTCTCAAATCTCCCTCCTTGCATGGCTGATGTGGAATTCGCCTAACGTCACATGACGAAAACGTCTGTAATACCCGGTATTAAATAATAAGAGAATTTTTGAAGATATGGGTCAAAAATGATATTTAGCAAAGTTTTGGGCCTAAGTGCGATATTTAAAACTTAAACGAAAGAAGAATGACTAAGTTAAGATGAGCCAATTAACGAGAAATGGCACAGTTAGACGATATTTGATAAAAATTAGGGATTTTCAAAGGTTTGAAGTCAAAAGCACGCAATTAGGAGAGTTTGGGCAAAAGTACAGATTTTGCAAAATATCAGAGGGAGGTCGAATCGACGAATTTTTTAGAAATTCCAAAAGGAAATGGAAAATATAGAACTTGAGGGCTGTTGTGAAAGTGTTGGATAGTTCAAGGGTGTTTAGGGTTAGGAGAAAATGCAATTAAAAATTAACTAGGGGCTAAACTGCAAATTTCAAAATTTCCAAGGTGTGAACGCGACCGCCGCACATGGGTCGCCGGCCAGCCGCCTCTGGACGTCGGGAAGGTCACCTGGGAGGTGCTAGACTAGCTTCAGGCGATGATGAAGGTGTAGGGGCTTACCATTGGCTGGAAAATGCATTGAGGTGACCGGTTTTAATGGCGGAAAAAATTTCCGATTTGGCCGAATCTTTCGAGGGCTTAGGCTCGCGTTATGGGGCTTCTTGATTGGTTTAGAGGTTGGATATGGGTTTAAGGGATAAGAACGAGCCGGATATGGTAGGGAATCGGGTCAAAAACGAGTATAAAATGAGGTTTTCGACCGAGGGTTTCAAAAACGAAATCGCTCAAATTTCTTGTGTTTTTGCTTGAATC
Source organism: Diospyros lotus (assembly GCF_014633365.1). Taxonomy (NCBI): domain Eukaryota; kingdom Viridiplantae; phylum Streptophyta; class Magnoliopsida; order Ericales; family Ebenaceae; genus Diospyros; species Diospyros lotus. The sequence continues at coordinate 7,813,392 of NC_068346.1, read as the reverse complement.
GAGCTTGAGGGATAAGGGGCTTTTGTTCCTTGGGTTGAGAGGATCATTTCTAGAGCATTTGGGAGCGTTTGGTGTAGATTTGGAGGGGTTTTGGAAGCTTGGCCGGAAAATCGAACCGCCGCCACCGCGACCTGCAACTGGGTTTTAAACCCACATCCGACCACTTTTTCCAACGATCAAGGGCACCATTGAGGTCGCCTTGAAGAGCTCTACAAGCCCCTATAAGAATTTAGGGCATTGGACGTCGCCGGAATCAGAGAAGACGACCGGAGAAGAAGACTGTGCGGCGGCGCGTGGCAGCCACTCGCGGGACCTCTGGGTGGCGCCTGAGGGCACGTGAGGTATGTTTTTTCTTTGTTTTTAATTTCAGAATTTAGGTAAAATTATTTTAAGAATTATCATGAAAAAATATTTTGTGAAAATTGATGTTAGGTATTTTTAATGAATTTCCGAAGATAGAAATGTTTGAAAAATAAATAAAAATAGAGAAATTGTGGAAAAATAGAAATATTGATTCCAAAGGTCTTAAATGATGAAATAGGAATCAATTGGGTCATTGGAAGAAGAATCACACAATTTTTTAGGTGTGGCACGTTTTTCGAGGCGAAATCTGGACTTTTTTGAATTAAGGTGAGTGGTTTGATTTTAGCCTTATCTTGACTCGAAAGTGTTTTTAAGTGCTTTTGGTGAGTTCTTGTGAGTATTTGTACGCTCCTAGACTTAGCTTATTTTACAAGGCATTTACTTACATTCGTTGTGTCGATATTCACTACATTGCATTAACTGTTTATTTTTAAAATATTGGTGCATGGCGTGTAAATTTTCATATCATATGGGGTCAAGTCTAATTGCATCGTTGGGTCCATATGGGACGGTATGGGGTCTACTTGATATTGGGACAATGTTAATCCAGGTGAACGGGTGTCACACTGGGGCACTCGAGGGAATAATGTTAAACCAGGTGAACAGGTGTCACGACGGTGCACCCGAGGGATTAACGTTGGACCAGGTGAACATGTGCCACAGTGGGATATTCGAGGGATTAAGTATGTCAAGGTGATATCTCGAGTTAGACGTGTCTTGTATGTTGTCGTATAGTATGCCATGCTCGTATGTCTTTCATGCATTGTATAACTGTTTCATACCTTCACTTAGATGGTTTATCATCTAACATGGGTTATGCCCCTGGAACATTCAACGTTCCAGTCAGAGACTACAGCGAGGTCGAGGACATGACAGATGAGCCAGTGGTGTTTGTTTGATAGTAGTTGTTGTTATATAAATTTGGAAGCATTGATGTTATATATCACTTGACGATGTTGTAATAATTAATATTGATGTTGTATACATATGACGGCATGGGAACATTTTGGTGTGTAACACGTGGTAGGCCACGTCACTTTGATTAATTAAGTATTCCGCTGTGTTTATATTGTCTCGTTCAGTTAAGATTTGTTATTGTTAACTAAACAAGTAAGACTGGATCTCTCGGGGTATATTATCTGCATGTGGAGACTGTTCTTAAGATCATCGCGGGTGTCGGCTGTAGTTTTACAACGAGTGTTTCATCTGCATGTGAAGATTGTGCTCACAGGCGCCGCGAGTATCAGATTTTAAAAAAAAAAAAAAGAAACCCCGAGAATTTCCTTATAGTGACACGCCTGTATAGGGCGGGGTGTTACAACGTCATGTGCTCAAGAGAGGAAGAATGTAATACCCCGAGAGCACAGAGAAGAGTAGTATATATCGAGGATAAGTAAGGAAGGAAACAACACCAGCTGGATACCTTTTGGGCAAAATGCAGGCAAGGAACTCCAAAGCTAAGCGTGCTTGACTTGGGGAAATCCAAGGATGAGTGACCCCCTGGGAAGTTCGTGTAGGCCCGTTAGGGTAAGTTGTTCCGGTCCTTCCTATCGCTCGATACAGGATGTTACAGATGGTATCAAAGCCAACCCCCAAGCCTTTGAGTGCGGTGGTGGGGCAAATCTCAGTGAGGACACTGAGTCCCTAAGGAGGGGTCCGTGTAGGCACCTTAGGCGAATCCCACATTAGCTGTGCAAGGGGGGAGATCTAGGACCGATTGTAAGGTCGCATGACGAGGACGTCATGTGCTCAATGGGGGAGAATGTAATACCCCAAGAGTTCAAAGAAAAGTAGTATATATCGAGGATAAGTAAGGAAGGAAACAACACTAGCTGGATACCTTTTGGGCTGAATGCAGGCAAAGAACTTCCAAGTTAAGCATGCTTGACCTGGAGAAATCCAAGGATGGGTGACCCCTTTGGGAAGTTCGCGTAGACCCATCAGGGTAAGTTGTTCCAATCCTTCTTATTACTCGATGCGGGATGTTACACTGATAATGAGCCCACATTTTAAAACAACAATTTTTGAAACCAACCTTAGCTTTCTTCGACGTTTGTTCTAATGCGCCTTTATATATGATTTTTCCTCAATGCTCCCTTGCGACACGCATAATTTGGATCTTGAATGTTCCCAGTACTAATATTTTCTTATTCTCCACTTCCGGATGCAACTTTAACACTTTGCTGGGAAGGGAGATTACTCCCACAACTTGTTCTTGTTTTTGATAAGTCATTCAATTGAAATTCAATCAACTCCATAACTGTCCAAGTTCGTTCTTCACTATTTGCTACCAAGTTTATGACCTTGTCAAATGTTTTACGCATTCCATCATATCTTCTTTGTTCGGGAATACTAATCCAACCATCGTAGTTGACTGCGACCCTCAAATGGGCTCTTCTCACATCTTTCCGCCATCTCCTCAAGATGTATGTCTTAGGAAGCGCAATGACATTGTTTCGAACCAAAATTGAGATAGTATGTCTGCATAGTATTCCACTGAACTCAAACAATATGACAGTCTTCTCTCCAAAATGAAACTATAAATATTTTCTTCTTCCTCTCTCCGTCGAACATGACAACCTCTTAGATGTCGTATCTCATTGCCATAAAACCCTCATCGGTAGAGATAACTTGACAATACATCATTCCGGTGAATTCTTCTTGACATTCCCTAAATTTTGATATTGTGTAGATTGATTAAAGTTGCTTCTCTATTTTGTACCTAGATGCATAAAGGACCATTTGAGAAAAGGACCTAAAATATACTTGAAAATCCTTTTCCACTTGGCTCTTCAATGGCCGTTCATACTGTTCAACAAATTGTTTCAACGAAGTCCTCAAATTAACATACCTGTCGAATAACGCATTTATACTCTCGCTCTGTTTCATTGTCGACATCTCTGCCCAAAAACTTATCTTCAAGAAACATGGAACCCAACGACTTCTTTCTGTATAAAGTCCTAACAACCATTCGTTCTCGTGAAATGTGTACATATTATTCGTTGAAGTCCAGCCCTATTCAAATTCTTCATGCGTTTGGGATTCATATACTATTTTGTGGATTGCTGAATGTATAGAACCCTTATGAATATGGTTCCCAAATTTTTTTGGTAACTTTTTTAGAATATGCCACAAACACCATTTATGTTTAGTGTTTGGAAAAACTATCTAAATTGCATTCTGCATTGCCCTATCTTGGTCAGTTATTATGCCAATGGGAGCTTGACCAGGCATGCACTGAAGCCATATCTTAAAATGCCAAACAAAAGTCTCGGAATCCTCATTCGACATTAAACCACATCCAAGCAGTGTCAATTGGCCATGATGATTCACACCAACAAAAAGGGCGAACGACGTGTCATACTTATTTATAAAATATGTGGTATCAAATGTGACAACATTGTCGAACTCCTTATAGGCTTCCCTACACCTATTATCTGCCCAAAACACATTCTTCAATCGAGCCTCATCATCAAAATCAATACTAAAATAAAAACCAAGATATTGAATTTGCATTCTCAAGAAATGGGCATGTATTGCTGCAACATCTCCTTCCCTGAGTCTTAACTGCCTCACTTTTCAATGTAATTTTTACAATCTTTTTCAGCGCAAGTCATCTGGTCATATCCCCCTGCCTCACTTTTCAAGTTAAAACTTTTGTATAATGCAATCCCAGTAACATCATTTACTTCAAGCCTACATTTCACATGTGCACTAAGTTCTCAATTGCATCGATACAACCTAGACTTCGAAAAACTTATTTGATGATTATGTTCAAGAATAACAGAGTTAATCCGCCACACCCCACAGGTCTCTAAAGATGATGACACCCTAGCTTTACACCCTATTCGAATCGTTGGTTGAGGCTTCAAAGAAGTGCTTGCAATGCTACTTCTTTGGCCATCTAGACTACATATAAATGTCACATACTTTACAACCCCATCACCACCCTTCTTTGAATTCCTTTTCCTAATTAGAAAAGCTATGTCATAAGCATATGACTTGTAAAATTTAAATACTACATTTTCATTGTTGAACTTTATCCCAACCTTAGACACAAGCAGACCATCTTCTCCTAACACTTCATCATCCAATGTAGTCACATCATCCCTTATTCTCACATTATTAGATTCTCCCAAAAGTTCATCATCCTCAATTTCAATTATTTCATTTTAACCAATTTTGAAAGAAAAAACATCAATTACACATACAAGATAGTTACATGTTCATTAAGATAACATTTTTAACATTTGTTGACCATCTTGAATGCCGGATGTTGCTGGTCGCGTCGTCGGTGATGGGTCAATTCCAAAATCGGTGAAGTACTAAATCAAGCGTAAAACTAAAATCAAGTTTCAATTACTATTGACTAAGATCGTAATAGTTCTCCATAAGTGATCGAAACTCCAAAACCAATTGCACAGAAAGTGGCTAAGAATTAATTTAATAAATTAAAAAGAAATTAATTTGTTAATTAAACCAAATGCACAAATGGTGGTCGCTTGATGGTGTATGTCATCATGTTGGATTTATTTAGAGAAATTAATTTGTTACAAGAGGAGGTGACGAAACAGATCGAAGAATAGAGCCTGAAGTGCACGACCAACTGTGTCATCATTATAGGCTATAGGACCGGCGGAGACAGGAGCAATCGTAGGAGGCAAATCGGTCGAAACGATCGGATTGCACTGTCTGACCACTAGATCTTCACAAAAACACCGATGTTTTCTCTAGGAACAAATTCAGTATGTCGGCTAAGGGTGTTTACGTAGACCTAACAATGGTAGACTCAGTAAAGGATGGTGCTAATTCAATGACGAGTTGGCTTTCGGTTCTAATCTTGGAGCAAATTGAGAATGGACGATTTCCCCCCTTGTCCTGTTTTTTGTGTCGCCAATGGTCGGAAGGAATAAGGGCAGAGCAATAAAGAATGAGGGATTTGGTCGAGCTTCTCCCGTCTTCTATTTTGCCGGTGGTCAGAAGGAATAAGGGTAAAGCAGCAAAGAATGAGGGGTTTGACCGATTTCGTGCTTGTAAACCATTCTGTCAAACTCTTTCTATACAAATAGTTTAACCCCTGGCCACATTGACCCATGTTTCTCTATCTAATGTACCATTAGCTAGAAATGCTCCTCAAAACACGTCTGTCTTTGTCTCTCTCTCATATTTAAAACAACAATAATCATCAACACTAAATTCATACAAGTATTGAAAATGTCCAACAAAAATCATAATTTATCGGCCATATCTGTGGGAGCAACTTAATAGTTCTAGCAACACTCATCTTATTTTCTCTTCAGTATATATAAATAACGTTTGTTAAAATGAGTAAAATAAATTTGTATCAACATAAAATTGAAATGTTTTTTGAATCAAGTTATAGAATGGTTAAGATAAAGATGAGAAACATTTCAAAATTTTTATCAGACTGTTTATTAAATTTTTTAAAATATATTGGAGAACATATGAATTATTTATATATATATATATATAAGGTTTCAGATAAATTTATTTGAAGGGGAATAGATAAATTTATCGAAATAATCTTAGATAAGAAGTTATATGATTTTTTTAAAGATTGTTAGATAAATTTAACAAATACAATAAAAATGACCTTTGTCTATAATGCTTTCTATTTTTTATTTTTTTTAACTCATATTTTAGTTAACAAATACTACTATAATAAATAATTTATATAAAAGTCTCTAAAAATAATTCACGGGATCAATATTTTATAACAAGTATAAAATTATAAGTTAAAGTTTTTTCAATATTGTAAGACTATTTAGGGACAACGCCGTTGAGGGGAGGGGAGGGGAGCTAAGCCGCGACGGTGGGATAGAAATTGAGAGAAAGAAGGAAAGAAATGGAAGGGGACGGGGATTGGGGATTGGCAAGGAAGGTCTCGTTCAATAATGTCCACATCGAGGGGCTTAAATTTAATGAGTTTTTGTCTTTGCTCGGTTTTGGTTTTGATGCGTCCACATAGGGCTCCTACTACTCTACGTAATACGGCATGCAAACTCCGACCAAACCATTGTCCTTTCCCCCCCCAGGCCCCCCCACTTCAGATAAGGCCTCACTTTCCAGTCTCCACCACCATCCCCATTGTTACAATTCATTCATTGTCTGGCCATGGACCTACTCCCCAGTCCCGTACACCCACAAGCACCACCACCAACAACCCCCCCCCAAAAAAAAAAAAAGAAAAACAAAACTACCCCCATTCTTAGTGTTATTCGATGCCTGAGTTTCATATGGATCTGGGTTTGATCAAAACACAGATCCCAATTTGATCAACCACTTAAGCTAGAATTATGTCTTTTATTTAAAATGCAGATGTGATTTTTTACGTAATTGTTTGCTTATAAAAGAAGTTATCCTGTCCTGCTTTTCCAAATATAATTTCTTTTGTTAAAACTTTATTACGTAACAATTTAGTCGTGGGATTTGTATCATGTTTCAAAAATTACTCAAGACCTCCTACCATTCAAAAATTATTATTATGTTTTTTCTTTTCTGAAAAAAAGAGTTTTAACACACGTCTAAGATCAGGCACATTCAAGGAACACGAGACACTTTCGTAACATCTTCGTAAGCCCCTTAAACCCACGAAATCGGGATACACAAATATTGGTGCTTTAGAGATGCCACCGACACCAGCAGTAAGATGAGACGCTTAGAAATATGATACAAATCCATATGGGAGTTGAACTTATTATACAAACATATTTGATGATAGGTTAAAAGTCAATCCTAAGATTGGGGATTGATCCTAAAATTGAGTGGTCTGCAGGGTCTTAACAGAAGCATATATAGGATGAAGAAACTACGGCAGAGGTCGAGTTGTCTGATGCATGTGTTTATGTACAACATATTGTGTTCTCCCTTCACTTCAAAGGATACAACATTTCAGCACTAGTCCCTTCTGATCCACCCTTCCCTCTTCATTTCCTGCAAAAATAAAAATTATACAGCCTTTATCATCTATTGATGCCATCTTCCTTCTACAGGGTATATTACACTAGAGAGAGAGAGAGGAGCAGCAGGGGAGGGGAGAAGCATCCCAATGGTCCACCATTCAAGCAATCAAAATTTTGATATTCTACGACTTGAGAATTCTGATTGGAGATGAACATCTTCGATTCAAGCAATCAGAAATTTGGTACATTTCAAGTTGAGGATTTGGATATGAAATGAAACATCATCAGCAAGCAACGAGAAAGATGCGCTCCCAAATCATTTAAACAGAGAAATGCATGAATCCTTCAGTTTACTTGGCAAGCGATGCCCTGACATCAACATTTCTACAGCTTACTGTAACCATTCGAATTTTGACATATCTAGCCTGAACTGAGATTTTTTCGCCGAGGCTGAGGCCCCGTCTGGGTGCCCTCGGGAAAAATTTCATTCTCCATCTAACATTACTTTTGCATCAGATGAAAAACTGCAGTTTGACAACAATGGCAAAAGAGGAAAGTAATTCAAATTCACATTAGGTTCATCTTAAAAAATACAATCCTCTATGGAGAACTTACCAAAGACTGCACTCAATAAATTTAATCTAATTCAGCCTTCTATGTTAAAGTTGCTTTAAGGAGAATAATAGATAAACAAACATTTGTATATTATTATACTAGCAGTTGCTAAATATTTTTGAAGTTATATATTAAGTCATTAGTTGTCATGGGTATTTTCTGGATCACTTCTTATGGGTTAGACTCGATCCAACAGGCCGGCCCAATCTCCTGAAACTCAACAAGCCCAAGGCTAAACTCATCAAAACAAGGTCACATGTTGCTGAGACCCGAGCTCAGATCGTCGGCCTAACCAAGCGAGCTCTCAGCGATATTTCCAGCTCGCTGGCCTAGCCGTTCAGCTCACATGATAACAAGGCCACTGAATAAACGAAGACGGGACCCACCTACCCTACCCGAGGCAAACCAGATCCCTAGTAATACGGAACTCACTCCCAATTTTATGGAATTGATAAGGACACTTTGTCCCCTACAATATTACCCTACTATTTTGAATTTATGTAAATTATAAACACCCCACTCTATAAATAGGGGTCGAAAACCATTATATGGCATATTGTTACTCTATCGAAATTATCAAAAAACAATCGTTAACTAGACATCATTCTGATCGAACCACGTAAAAACTCTCTTGTTTATCGTTTGTTATTGGAGCTATTTGTTTCTTCTCTTTGCATTCGTGTTTATTTTATTAGTGCGAGCCGATGAATCACAGTCAACCAATTCTGAACGTCGACATTTTGGCGCTAGAGGAAGGATCTGCTCTAATCAATATCAATGGCAAGAGGAAGAAACGCAAGGAGTTCTGAAGTGGTGGTTAGCCAACCCAGAGACCATGTTAGCCAACCGTCGGAAGTTCCGCCAGTTGGGGGCACAGTCGTAACCGCTGCAACTACCTCTCCCCATTGGCTAGAGCTACCACCGGAATCCCCTCGTGGTTTGCCCACCTGTAACCCCTGTCCCCATGATAGAGGCGATTCAGGTCTGGCAACAACATCAAGAAGCATTGGAAAATATTGTCATGCAGCTCGCAGATACAGTTAGGGCGTTGGCCCAGACGCAGGCCCAAATCGCCCCAAGGCAAATGGAGGTCGCACCACCTGGGGGTGTCCCTCAGCCTCGGGGTGAAAAACTTGTTCCAGACAGAAGAGAAATTAGAGGAACATCGCGACGGGCTGGATGCATTTCTCAAACTCGCGGTCCCGAAGATCGGAGGAACGACGACCTTGGGGGGATGAACTGGAGGCGCGCCCCACAAGTTTGGGGTTGAGAGTGAATCGTTATAAAGATCACCGCGAAGAGGCTCGCGGAGGGAGTCGCCGACGTGGGGATCCGCACCGAGGAGAGAGCTCGGTCAGGGTCAGCTCGGGTCGCGCCACATGCCGCAACTCACCAAATCCTAGGAACAAGAGACAATCGATACAACGAAATCACTATTCGCCAGAACGAGACAGTAGACAAGAGAGGCGGTCTCCCACGGGGCGATCTGTGGATCAGGACCCCACCGTGGAGAAGTTACTGCAGAGAGTCCAATAGCTGGAGGCGAAACATAGGGTTCATGATCGGAGGGAAGACCGTGGAGAAAGGACCCTGTTCTCCAGGAAAATCGAGCTAGAGCCTCTCCCTTGCAGATTCAAGATCTCCAACATCCCTCAGTACAATGGAGATGGCGATCCATATGACCATCTGAATGCTTTCAACGTCCAAATGGCTCTTCAAATCTCTAGTTCGTTGGTGAAATGCCGTGTCTTCCCCACAACGCTGGGATACTTACCTCGGACCTAGCTAAGAAGTCTCCATCCTCACGGTATCTATAGTTGGGAGGAATGTCAGAGAAAATTTATCAGCCAGTACAGATTACTTAGGAGACAACTTACCCCGTCATGTCACCTTGCTACGGTGTTCCAACAGTCCAATGAATCCTTTAAATATTACATTGAGAGGTTCAGACATGAGATCAATAATGTTGAGAACCGATCGGATGAGAGTATTTTGATTGCTATATTTGTAGGGCTTCAGAAAGACGGGAAGCTCTACGAAAGCATTTATAAGTCCCCGTAAGGGACCTGTGTGAGTTCTATGAACGAGCTACAAAGAAGATTAGATGGGAGGAAACTTTTGACTCAAAGAAGCCAACTAACCAAAAGGATAAAGCTAGAAGCACTAACCAGAGCAAGAAGAGGGGCAATGGTGACAAGACAAAGGGGGTCCGGGGCAAAATCCTAATGATCAGGTCACTAAGAAAGCAAGGAACGAACAAGGGAGCGAGCAACCTCCACGCCAAGGTCGCTATGAGAACTACAGTATCCTATCCGACGCCCAAGACAAGATCTTCGCTGCTGAGAAGAACAAGGAGGACTTCAGAAGGCCTAACCCCATAAGGACTCCCAACAGATTCAGCAAATAAGAACAAATTATGTGCCTACCACAACGAGGTGGGGCACAGCACCTCCGAATGTTGGGCATTGAAGGACGCGGTAGAGGAATTAATCAAAAGAGGTCGCTTGCATGATTATGTGGTACGACCAAGAGGTCAGCAGTCCCTGCAGTCGACTCAACCGGAGCCTCATCAAGCTCCCGAGCAAGATCGAGCACCTGCAGTAAGAACTATCTTCACTATTCATGGTAGGCCTCATATCGCAGGAACTTCTAACAAGTCGCACGAACGTTGTGTGCGAGAGGCCGATCACCTTTCGCTCGCCGAGTATGGTGGGTAGGAGGCACCGTCAAAGAAGGCCAAAACGGCCCCAGATGACATTGTTTTCACAGAGGAAGACACTAGAGATGTGTACTGGCCTCATAATGACGCTCTTTTGGTCCGAGCTCGAATTGGTAATGTTGAAGTACAAAGGATTATGGCAGACTCAGGCAGCTCGGTAAATGTGATGTACAGGGAATGCTTTAACCAGATGGGCCTGGGGGTAGACCAACTGATGGTGTCCCCAAAGCTGCTTTATGGTTTCAATGGAGATGCAGTAACTCCGGCAGGGCGTATTAGGCTTCCACTCACAGTAGGGGATTCAGATCGCCAATCTTCTGTGATGGCTGATTTCTTGATCGTCGACTGCCCCTCGGCATATAACGTCATCATGGGGAGGCCCGCAATGAACGATCTAAATATGGTCACCTCGACCAGAGCTCTAGCAATCAAATTCCCAACTTCGAATGGGATTGGGTGCATAAGAGGCGAGCAATATTTAGCGAGATGTTACGAGTTAAAAATGGGACTCAAAGGAAGGAAAGTCAATGTTGTCTCAAAGGGGGGGCCACATGTCATCAGTGAAAAGGGAGTCGATCATGACCTAGATCCACGCAAGGTGGACTATAACCAAGCTGCCAGCCCGGTAGGCAAGCTAGAAGATATTGTGGTTAGTGGCAGGGATGCTAAGAGGTGTCTCAAGCTAGGTAAGGGCCTCGCCCCTGAGATAAAGACCCAGCTGACTGATTTTCTTAAAGCAAATCTAGATGTGTTCGCCTGGAACCATGAAGATATGGTGGGATAGACTCGAATGTGATGTCACACCGATTTAACATAAACCCCGACCATAGGCCAATTCACTAGAAGAAGAGGGCCATGATTGCATAACGTTACACGGCCCTAAAAGAAGAAGTGGATAAGCTCCTGACCAACAAGTTCATCAGAGAGACCCGTTATCCGGTCTGGGTAGCGAACCCAATCCTTGTGAAGAAGAATGGGAAGTGAAGGACATGCGTTGACTTCATATACTTAAATAAGGCGTGCCCAAAAGATAGCTTCCCTCTACCCAGAATGGATCAGCTCGTTGATGCAATGGTTGGTCACCAACTTCTCAGTTTCATAGATGCTTATTCGGGGTACAACCAAATTCCTATGAACCCCGAAGACGAGGAGCATACCTCGTTTATCACAGATCAAGAGTTATACTGCCATAAGGTGATGCCCTTCGGGCTGAAGAACGCAGGAGCAACTATAGCATCTGGTTAATATAATGTTCAATGATTTGATTGGAAAAACCATAGAGGTATATGTAGATGATATGCTAGTGAAGTCTAAGCAGGTTGTCGAACATGTACGCGACCTGGAGGAGATGTTCCAGATTCTGAGGAAGTATCAAATGAAACTGAATCCACTTAAGTGTACGTTTGGCGTACCTTCTGAAAAATTCTTGGGACTTTATGGTGAATGAAAGGGGAATTGAGGCCAACCCCCAAAAGATCCGAGCTCTGCTTGACATGAGATCACCAACCAGAATAAAGGTGCAAAGCCTTAACGGCCAGATCGTTGGCCTCAGCAAGTTTGTCTCCAAGGTAGATAAATGTATTCCATTCTTTAATGTGTTAAAGCAGGCAAAAAATTTCCAGTGGACGGAAAAATGCGAAGTCGCCTTTCAACAGCTGAAAGAGTATATGGGACAGGCCCCGCTCATATCAAAATCAAAGTAAGGAGAGGAGTTGACTGTCTATTTGGGGGTGTCTCAATATTCTATCAGTGCAGTGTTGGTTCGAGAAGAGAACAGGGTGCAATACCCAGTGTGTTATGTAAGCCACAAACTATTAGATACGAAAACGAGATATACCCCGATGGAGAAGCTCGCCTACTACTTAGTGGTTGCGTTGAGGAAGTTGCGCCCTTATTTCCAGGCCCATCGGGTTGATGTGCTAACCAAATACCCGCTGAAGCAGGTCTTGCAAAAGCCCGACTCATCCGGTTGTTTACTCAAGTGGGCTATGGAGCTCGTTCAGTTCAACAGTACAAATCGAGGTCGGCTATAAAAGGGCAGGTGCTAGCGGATTTTATTGCTGAATTCACGGGCCCCGCAGAGGAGAAGCCTGAATCGTCAGAGGGACCGTCCTGGGAGTTATATGTAGATGGGTCTTCCAGCGAGCATGGAGCTGAGGTACTCCTGATAAGCCCGAAGAGACATAAAATTCCCTATGCGTTGAGATTCGGGTTTAAAGTAACCAATAATGAAGCAGAATATGAGGCATTGTTGGCAGGATTACGCCTGGCAAGAGAGGTGAAGGCGGAGCGACTGACTATCTTCAGTGACTCTCAGCTTATGGTATGTCAAATACAAGGTGAATGTCAGGTGAAGGGCTCGAAGATGGTGGCCTACCTCCAGAGAGTTCGGGATCTAATTCGCACTTTTGAGGGGTGCGAGGTGAACCAAGTGCCAAGGAACCAAAATTCTCACGCCGATGCCCTAGCTCGCTTGGCATCAGCCCGAGATGCAAACTTGTTGGGGATAGTTCCAGTGGAGTTCCTAGAAACACCAAGCACGGAAGGGCAAGGCAAAATATTGGCGATTGTGGTAAGCCCAGACTCATGGATGAGACCTCTTATCGACTACCTACAGGAGGGGAGGTTGCCAAGCGACAAGATAGAGGCGCATCGCGCGCAAGCTTGTGCGGCCAGATATTGACTTTATGATGATATGCTCTACAAAAGGGGGTTCACAGCCCCGTTGTTGAGATGCATCGATAACCCTGACTGCTAGGCAGTTCTCAAGGAGATCCATGCAAGTCACTGTGGCAACCATGTTAGGGGGGTTGTCCTTGGCTCAAAAGGCACTTCGCCAAGGGTTTTACTAGCCTACAATGAAGCAAGACGACGTAAATCTAGTAAAGAGGTGTGACACATGCCAGAGGTTTGCAAAAATACCACAAGCTCCACCCGCCTATCTACAGCAAATGAGCAGCCCGTGGCCCTTCGCCATATGAGACATGGATCTAATCGGGCCACTCCCTACAGCTCGTGGCGGGTGCAGGCATGTTATAGTGACAATTGATTACTTCACTAAATGAGCAGAAGCGAAGGAGCTCACGCAGATATCCACGGCAAAGGTAGAGAAGTTTGTCTGGAATAATATCATTTGTAGATTAGAAGTTCCCCACCAGATAGTCACGGATAACGGAACCCAATTCACCAGCGAGCAGTTCATCCAGTTCTGTGAATCGCTGGAGATCCAAAAGAGTTTCACAGCCATGGATCATCCCCAAGCCAACGGACAAGTCGAGACTGTTAACAAAATAATCAAGCAGATCTTGAAGACGAAGTTGGAGGCCAGAAATGGGGCCTGGGTGGACGAACTGCAAATAGTGTTCTGGGCCTATCGGATCACAGCTCGAACCACCACAAGAGAAACTCTTTTCTTTATGGTTTATGGGTCTGGGGCTATGATTCCGGTGGAAAATGAAGTGACCAGTCAGCGAAGAGCCACCTTCGACCCTGAGAACAACGATCAACTACTAGCCACAAACCTTAATTTACTCGAGAAGGCAAGGGAACTAGCTCGCGTGAGGGTGGTTACCTATCAACAGCAGGTCGCGAGGTATTACAACAGGAGAGTTCGAGTTCGGTGCTATAATGTCGATGATCTCGTGCTGCACCTTGTTCTCCCTGGAGCTCGCAAGGCCAACGACAGGACACTAGGCCCGAACTGGGAAGGCCCTTATATTATCAAAGAAAATCTGGGCAACGGAGCGTATCACTTAGCAAATATGGATGGAACTATTCTCCCACGAGCTTAGAACGCAGAGCACCTCAGACCACATTTTCGATAAGCAACATCTTTTCTTTGCATGATATTAATTATTGATTGATGTTCTGTTTATGTAGACATTACTCCGTTAATAAATTGAACTTATGATTATTACTACCAAATTTTATTGTACCATATTTCCGATAAGCAACACCTTTTCGTTGCATGATATTAATTATTGATTGATGTTCTGTTTATGCAGACATTACTCCGTTAATAAATTGAACTTATGATTATTACTACCAAATTTTATCGTATCCACCTTTTGTTAAAAATAAGAGGCAAGAAATAATGCTAATTCAAGGCTAAAAGGCAATGGATTGCGAGCTGTGGCCCATTCAACTTGGCCTACGTGCCATCACTTGTGGCTTATCTAAGCATTCATCTTAGTCCTTGCCCTAGGCCATAGCTCGCGAACTAGAGCCCATTCATCTTGACCACAATGTCATGGTTTGGCGCCTACTAAGCGACCATTTCAACAAAAACTTATAAGTCATGGTTCACTAGCTGGAGTCCTCTCATCTTGACAAAAGTCATGGTTTGCGACCCACCTGGGTGTTCATCTTGACCTCGCTAAACCTTTTAAAGTCATGGTATGTTAAATGGGATCAAATTACGATCTATAACTTGACGAAAGAATGCGATTCAATTTAATTTTTACTGAGCGATCGTATGTTAGCTGAGGTTTGCTCTCGTTTACTTGAGTACTCACAGTTGCGACCTACTGGACATACGGCTCAAACTTATAAAATCTTAACACATTATTCGAGATTATTCAGTTTTAAAGCTTATCAGCTGCGATCTAAAGTTGTCTCTGAGTTAACTAAAGTTAAATTCATGCATGATTGCTATGTTTGACTTTTAGGTTGCAGAGTTCATTGAACACAGCAAAATGTATTGCTTTGGAGTCAACATTACAAAGACGAGAAAAAATAAAGAAAAGGAAATTTGAAAGCCTAGCAATCTAGAGGGATTCAGCTCGAAGGTGTCTCATCCTGGAGAGCCAGGCCTTCTACTACTTCTGAGGGGAGGTCGGCTCTGACCTGATCAGGCACAGACATAGCTGGGACAACCTCCTTATTTGCGGCTTCAGCAACATATTTCTTCACCTCCTCCACCGCCTCCTCGCCGAAGAAAGAAAAGTCGAGCTATGGATGCTTTTGCCACAGGGTGAAGAGAAGCACAATGCAAGTCTCGGACTCAACCTCCTCGCGCTCTTTGGCGAGCCGAGCCTCAACATCGACCTTTATTTGCTAGACCTCCTCAGATGCAGCGCCAGCTCGCTGACGTGTCAGCTCCAGGTCGTTTCGCATTTTGATTAGCTCCGCTTCAGCCTTATTGAGCTTCGAAGTGGTTTGGGAGAAGGCCGACTCGTAAGCTCTCTTCTCGCGATCTAGCTCGTCTTCGACCTCCCTCTTGACTCTCTCAGCTTCCCTCACCCGATCTTCTAAGCCCTCGGCGACGTTTCGGGCTCTCTGAGACTCAATAGTCAAGAAAGCCAAGTCGTCTTCCAACTTCTTCTTATCCTTCCTGAGCACCTCAATGATGGCCTCGAGCTGTTCCTTATCCTTGGCAGCTCAGGCGATCTCTTTTTTTTGTTTAAAGACACCCATGGAAGCCTGTAAAACTTGAGAGGTCAATACATGAGAAAGAGATAAACAATATTTACGAAGTCAAGTGAAGATTCTTACCAAAAGGCTCTGATGAGCTATGTAGTCGGAAAGCGCATCACCCGACACCTCCATCTTGATCAGAGCCTTGGTAGAGTTACCAAGGACCCCGCCCAAGCTGTCGAGGAGGACGCCGAAGTATGACCCCCCGACTACAACCTCGGACGCGCTCTGCCTAGTAGAAGCAGCTGCCTTCTTTCTTTTATTTGTCTGAGCATGTTGTGCGACAAGCGAAGTGGAAGGTGCCTTCCTTTTGCTTCCAACAGCAGGGGCTTCCTCACAAACTACGGACTTTTCGCGCTTGGCAGCAGCTGCGGCCGCCTCGTGCTAAGAAGAGGAGGCAGGTTGCGCGTCAGGGACCTACTCTAGCAAAGGAACGGCTGTAGTTGCAGGGTCAAGGCCAGGCAGGGCGGCAACGTTACGACTCTCGCCGGCTACTTCAGAGCAAGGTTCCGCTCTTCGAATATTGGCGAAAGAAGGGGATGAACGGATTACCGCGGGCGAGCTCGCGGATTAGCCAGGCTTTTGGAGAAGAAGCTTCACCATCTTTGATGACTCTAGCAAGGGCCCGACCTCGATCTCTTAACGAGCTCTGCTTTCCCTGACCGAACTCTCGTTGAAGTCAACCACGTCGAAAGCAAACTTTACCTCTCTCTGGCCCCGAACTCCTACATCTTCCTCCCTAATGTCTTTACAACCAAGAGAGGGAGAGAGCTGGTAGTTGCGGAGCAAGGTGTCGATAAGCTCGGAGTCCTCTGCGTCAGTCTTCGCTTTCGAAGCTGATTGAAGTCTTTGTGCCTCGAAAATGGTCAACTGGAGTTTTGCACCGGCGAAGTCTGCAAGATAGGAGAAGAGACTTGTAATATATATATATATATATATATAAATAAATAAATAAATTTTTTCAAGGGCGAGCTGAAGGTCCACTTACTTGGTACGAGGACGAAACTAAAGTTACTAAGATTATGGAGGGAGGTGCAGGAGATGTAAAACCACTGTGATTTATAGTCCCCTACGTTAGACTTGCCCTTGGCCTTCCCTTGAAGCAAGAGCTTCTTACAATCAAAGGAACGAGCTTCCATATAATACAGCCCATCCTTGATACTCTTGAAAGAATAAAGGTACCTAAGGATTTTGGGTGATGGAAGAGGAAATTTGTTCTTTTTGAAGAGTATGGCCAGGAAGGTCAGCTGGGCGTAAGAATTCGGGGTCAGCTGGAAAGGTGCAAGTTTTAGGTCGTCGAGGATATCTTTGAGGTAGGGCTGAACTGGAAACCTAAGACCGAATTCTAAATGTTGGGGACTAACAGCTACGAACCCTAAGGGAGGAAAGGCTGCATGGTCACCAGGGGAAGGCACCATCATGCGGCTGCCACAGGGCAGGTGGTACTCTAAAGCACACGATCTGAGCTCGCTGATCGTCAGCCTTGAAGGATAACGCTTAAAGACCTCACGAGTTGCGCGCTCCTCGGCAGCTCGTCGGGCGACTATAGGGTTGACAACGCTGGGGCACTCTTTTGGCGACCTCAACACCAGGAGAGATCGCATCCTACGCAGTCCGCGCCCATGCCCCTCAGTTGTGCTCCGAAAAGCTAGAGGTATCATCATCTTCTACCCTGTGGTAGCGGTGCTTCTGACCTGATGTAGGCATCTATGATAAAAAGGCAAAAAGAAAAAAGAAGAATTAGGTCGCTGAGGGCAGACCAGTCCTCACAAACCGAAGTTCTTAAAGACACTTCCTATCTATTAGATTGTGCGCTTCACAACAAGGTATTGCCTAACACAGAGGGGGCTAAATTTGCGGGCCTATTAAGCCCTCTAAAACAGATGAATGTTAATCCTAAAATCAACAAGGCCAAAGGCTATGTGACACATCACATACCCCCAAAGATACATAGCCATCGCCAGAAGGCGAGGCGTGAAAAAGTAGTCAACAGAAGGAATGGGAGCAGTGGTAAAGCGAACCAATAAGTTGAAAGAAACTTACCGTTTCAGATCGATCGTTGCGAATACTGAAGGCGAAGGTCAAGACTTGGTAGAAATGCAATGGTGAAGGGCGGAAAAGCTTCAGAGCAGTCAACAATAGTCTCAGAGTTGGAAGGAAGAAGAAGACTGCAGGAGCAAGAGACGCTTTAAAATGACACAGTGAGAGGGAAAAGAATTCCCTCGCGCTTATATAGGTTGGGTAATTCCACCGTTGGATGAAAAGACCGACAAGCTGCCCTAGATCAAACGGTGATACACTAAGCCATGGGACCCACAGGTGTAAGGATTAAAGCGATTATGGGGAACGTGCGCATTAAAAACTCTTCAGACAAGACGTGCGGCATAAAACGGCGTTATTTGAAACGATTGGATAGAAGTCTGAAAGGCAGGTTGCCAGTTCACATAGCCCAAATTGATCAACACACATCAGCTCCCAGTCCGAATATTACACTGCGAGCTGGGGGGCTAGTGCCATGGGTATCTTCTGGATCACTTCTTATGGGCTGAACTCGACCTAGAAGGTCAGCCCAATCTCCTGAAACCCAACAGGCCCAAGGCTGAGCTCGTCAAAATAAGGTCACATGTCACTGAGACCCGAGCTCAGATTGCCAGCCTAACCAAGCGAGCTCCCAACGATGTTTCCAGCCCGCTGGCCTAACCGTTCAGCTCGCATGATAATAAGGCCGCTGAATAAACGAAAACAGGACCCACCTACCCTACCCAAGGCAAACCAAATCCCTAATAATACGGAACCCACTCCCGATTTTATGGAATTGATAAGAACACTTTGTCCTCCACAATATTACCCTACTATTTTGGATTTATGTTAAATTGTAAGCACCCCACTCTATAAATAGGGGTCGAAAACCATTATATGGGCAAAGTCAATTACATACTGTTACTTTGTCAAAATTATTAGAGAATAGTCATGGACTAGGCACCATTCTAGCCAAACCACGTAAAAACTCTCTTGCGTATCATTTGTTATTGGGGCTATTTGTTTCTTCTCTTTGCATTCGTGTTTATTTTATCAGTGCGGGCCGACGAATCACGGTCAACCAATTCTGAACATCGACATTAGTAATAACAAAGTCAAAAAAAAAAAATATTTCTTCTTTAATCCCCTTACCTATGGGGAATAATGTTGGACAAGATCAGAAAACTTTTCTTAAGGTTAAGATATTACAGCCTTAATTTTTTATTTCCCATTTGATTTTAATTTTTTACTGGCATTTCCTAATTGATTTTCTTTACATAAAAAGGGAATAGATAAGAAAGGGGATTACTCAAGAACAGATTTACTTAATTAATGAATAGAAAATATCAATAGTTTTAGTATATTTAGAAAACCTATTTGTTGAGGAAAGGGGGGGATGATTAATTGGCAATATATTTAATTTAGTTTTTAATTTCATTTCAATTCTTTGCCACAGGAGTCCATGTTACTTATCTATATAGTAATGTTTAATTAAAAAGAAGAACAAAAGGAAACAAGAAAGCAAATAGAGAACAATTGGCTAGATTTAACAAAGTAAAATGGGGAGATTTTTCAGGGATGTATGCGTTCTTTCATACTAAAAGAGAGCGAGACAATTTAGTGGATCATTTTTTTTTTTGTGTTTTTTCGGAGAGGGAAACATCACTAGCCTCCTATCTTCTTAGGAATTTTAGGAAAATAGAGTGAAACTTTAGGACCTAGGAAGGATTATTATATTTACTTATGTTTTATATATATAGATATCAACATAAATAGACAGATGGCCGGCAAGAGGGGGGTGGGGGCGCAGCAAACTGAGAAGAAAAACTCACACACCTTCAGGGGGCTGGGGTAGTTTCCGGTTTTGCGGAGACATCATCTCTTTCTTCAATTGCATCAACACATCTTCCATTGTGTTCCCTTTGCCAGTCAGCCAGCATAGGGAAAAGAGTAGGTTGAACCTGGTAATTTGTCACAGGCTTATGTTAAGAATGTGATGAAATATAATGCCTTCCTTCAATATTACTTACCAATCCAGTTTCCTGATTCACGCAGGTCATGTTTATCCGAGTTTGGAACCTTACAGTTGGTGGCTCATCCGGATAATCTTTACCACAGAATAATTTCAACTGGTATATCCGACCCTCATGCACCGTCTGCATCAATAAAATATTAATGATTCTCCACCAAAATGTGGCACATTATATTTACACCAGGCATTTGTAACTATAGAAGCCAAGATGAGTAGTGGTATCATGAATGCTGAAGATTATAACTGAGACTTAAAACTGAATTTATCATCACGATTCTCATTTTTTTGCTTTCCCTGCATGCAATATTGAGCAGCTGGGGCCAAGACTTGTGCGGATGCTCACCTGATTCAATTGAGCTAATGTGGAAACCTATTTGTGAACACTAGGGATAGAAATGGGTTGGGTACGGGATGGCCATTCCATTCCCAATTCCTCCCTCACTAACAAAATTATCACCTGCTCCCATCAAACAAGAATATAAAAATTGTCTGATAAACAAGAATATAAAAATTGAAACGAGCAAAATCATGAATCTGTATAGATGAGAAAACAGAAAAATAATTAAATAACCCAATTTGAGAGGCAGACAGATTGTACAGCAGTAAAAGTGATAATTAATTTGCTTGGGAAAATAAGTTCTTCTAAGTTCTATATTAATTGCTCTTTCACAAACCTAAACTCTTTATTACAGTTAGAGTTTCCAGAACACAATTAAGGTTATATAGCTGTAAAACAGGAATCTAAACAGACTTTTCGGCAATAAACTGCCTCCGGGCTTTTCTATTGTCTTGAGGCACCCATCGACATTCTGCTCTGGAACCTAGGCAAGCCCCTTGACAACCTTGGATTATAGTCTATGGTATCATTAGCTCTATTTTTCATTGAGAAATTCACAAGTTAAATTTGGGGACATTCAAAAACTGTTCTATAGGGTGATTGTGGACCAAATTAGGGTTTCATTTCAGGGGTTTTCCTTGTTCCAAAATGGTTTGGTCTTGTTTCAAATATTCATTGTATCACAGCCGCTGCCTCCACCTCAGATTTCATTGTGAAATTCCATCATTTGATTTATCCAAAATTTTGTTCACTACAAGGTGTAGCACACAAAATAAGGTAGCTCACCAAGTGCCCTCTATACTCCAAATTCGAAACCAATGATCCCAACACCTCTTTTAGCCCTAGACCACGTGTCTCATCAATCTTCACCTTGAAATTCCTTTGCTTGGGCTGTTGTGCCCATTCAAGGGTCAAAAGACCAGTTTGCCCATAAGTTCAATAGTAGACTTCCAGTCCATGATTTGGATCATCTTTTCAGTTTGACTTGAAGCCCTCAGTGGGTCTCTAGCTTCAACTAAGACTCCCCTATCTTTCTCAACCAAATCACAGCTTTCCATTTTTGACAGTCTTTGTACTTGATATTTACAACCCCAAAACCTGCCAATCCTGGTAACTTCATACATGCTTCCAAATTCCACCAAGGACAGGTTAATCAGATTAATCTAGCAATTGATAAATAAAAAAGATAGTCACTTTTTATATAATATTAGCAAGTGTATGCAGAATTCTTAATTTCTTGAACAAAAGGTTATGATTCAGTTGAAGTTTATATAGTTTGTTCTATACTTACTTTCTTATATTTCTTGAGAGAATTATTTAGCATAACAATTTTTTAATCATTACTTGTGCCAGACAGATTTTGGATCTGTTTCTGGGAAAGGCTGCTCAATGTTTCCTCCCATCAGCACTGGTAATTGAAGCTTGTAGATCAGATTGTGGTCCTATCCCTCTTTACACTTCTTTTTCATCTTAGGGTTCCCTTTAGTCTTGATATGGGAGAAATATCAAAAAGATGTACTTTGTTTTTACATGGAAGGTTAATCTTGGATTTTCAATTGATACTTGTAACCAAATGTTAAGGAAAAAAGGTTACACTAATTAAACAGTGTGCATGAGCCCACCAAAAATCCCCAACAAATATATCAAAAGCAAATCAGAGCTGCACATAATATTGCTAAAAATCTAGGCCAAGGATATGAAATGCACACAAAGTTACCGAAAAGGCCATGATAAAAACGTACATTAGGAGGGCCAATAATAGTCCCAGTCCATGACTGCATATATATATCATCAGCATCATCCATTCCATAGCTAACTGTTCCATCTCCAATTCCCTTTTCTCCTCTCTCAAGCTCTTCTAGTAATCTGAAATTCCTAGGAACTGAAAACAAACGCATATCTCTGTCAGATCTGAATTCATGAAGCAAAAGCTCAGAAGTCTTTTTGTAATTGCAACAAAAGAAGTTCAGCAAACAGCTGCAGCAGCTAATGAAGGTTGATTTTTGTTTAAAGTTACGAAGTTCAACATAAAATGCTATGTTCGTCGTACTTCCATCTATAACTTGACTTAAGACTACAAAAAGATTAGTTTCCAAATAGTCCATAATGATAACAGTATCTTTTGAAATAAGATTACGTATCAAGTACAAGGTTACTTAACATAACAGCATTAATTATATGCACATCACCTGGTGACAAGTTTTGATTTCATCTCAAGCTCTGGTATTACAAAAAGAGCAAGGACAGGGAAAAACTCACTCCACATGATCCTTGCAACTTGAAATAGAGGGACATAGATATAATGTAGGTAACACAGTGCATAAAGTCTTGAAAAATAAGTAAGCCAAATTGTGAAATTATTTGTCGATATGCTGCAAATAAAAGCGAGAAATAATGCTGTGGTCCTCATAATCCACCAAAATTGCTATGCGCCAAACTAGAGTATTAGCTCAAAAACATTAGTATCACTTATAAATTGCTCCACAATGTTAAAGCAAACTGAAAGGAGCATTCATCCTCATTTCCCATGTTTCATCACCAATTACATTCTTATTGACATATGAACACCACTGATCCCTTCAATTTGTCAATCATCCACACTACATGGACTCTGCTATACGTATGAAGAATGGGCATGCATTCATGACTCCACGCTTTGTACCTTCCAGATGCGGAATCTATATCCTCTCATCCACATGAGAGTGAAAATATTTCTTTCCCCTGAATCTTATACTTCTTAAATATTGTTAAAAATTAAATCTAACCGGTACAACAGATTACATAATAATTTGTTTTGAATTACTAGTCACCTGAGAAATAGTATGGATCAAAATACTCCTACCAACTATGAACAATCAATTCTTGTTGCTCCTCTTAATTTATCAACTCTCCTTTTTCAACTGAAAGTTCACAAGTTTGAGTTGTAAAAATAACAACTTTGCAAAGCACGGATAAGGCTGCATAAAAAAATGATCTGACCTTGACCGTCACAAGCAGGGAGCCTTGTGCAGTGTAGTATAATTCTAAGTCCAAACCATGCATGCAGTTCTTGATTGGACTTAGCCCCACTTTGGATACTTACCAAGAACCATTGTCAGCATATAACAAACGCATGAACAAAATCTGAAGTGCACCATGTGTGATTTTAGTTATAGATATGAGTATCACGAAATATAGTCAAACGGAAGCATTGACACGCTATTTTCACTACATGATAATCAGAAAGTCACTGATTTTACAATAAACTACACAGGAAATTAAGTTCATACTAACATAAGACATTTTTCATTTTTGAAGCTGATGTTCATCGTCAAATTAGCGGTTTAAATCAAGAACCAATTCACACTCCTAATTTCAAGAATTTCAATTACTTCACAAGATAGTCCCTAGCAGTGAATGACTTGCAGAAAGCCGCAAGTACTACATAGGGCCAACATCTGTATGGCTGAAAGCCGCAAGTAGTTACAAATAAAGAACCAATAGAAGCTCATCAATCCGAGCACAACCGACCTAAGAAAAAACCCTAATTCCGCAAAACGCACGCACATGAAAAGAAACTGAAACCTAATAATGGACAGAAAACCCTAACTTTTAGACTCACCAACAACTCTCGATCCCTCTGAGCCCATCTCTTGCTGCATTCGGAGGCGATGCTAGGTTTAATTACACAGTTAGAGAGAGTGAGTGAGGGAGATGGTCCCTTGCAAAGAGACGGAAGCCTACCTACTGTTCACAATTCCGAAGCCTTTGCCTTTTTAACCTTTTTGTAATCCTTGGAGGATTCATGTTTGAGAGTCTACGCTTTTTCCTGTGCGGGACTGAGTCTGACCGTCCATCTTTGCCCTGATCTTACTTGGGAAAGATGGACGGTTGTGATAAAAAACAGCCTTCGAATATCACAATTGCAAAACCCCAAAAATGGGGTGCAAGAATCGCATGAACAAAAAATAAAAAGTAAGTTATATCAAATATCTTTAAATTTAATAAAAAATAAAACAAAGGCCTCGTTAAGATATTAAAAATAGGGTAAAAATCAAAAATCACCCCTAAAATTTTAAGAAATTACCAAGACACCCTTATATTATTGAAAACTCATATTTTTCATCCTTGGAATTAGCATATGTTGTATAAAGCCCCTTACTGTTAACCATTTGTTTGTCTTGAAATTTGATAACAATGGAATGTATCAAAGTACTCCTCTAAAACTTTGTGAATGACTAAAACAAATAAATAACTAAAACAAACAAAAGCAATGAAATAAAAAAATAAAAGAAAATTGATTATAGCAAAATGTTACCCTTGCATGACCAACGGTTAGTTTTTAGTTTATAAAAACTGTACCCAAATGCCATAAATCACTATCTTCTCTTCTTTCCCACTTATTGAAAACACCATTCCCACCTCAGCAAATAACCTCATGGCTTCTTCTACCTCAAATGCCATAAGTAATGTAAATGGTGGAATGATAATGTTCAAGAATAAAAGATGCAATTGTGGGAAAAAAGCTGTTGTGAAGATTTCTGAGTCAACTAAAAATCCTAGAAAGATGTATTTTCATTGTGAAGCTAACAAGTGTAGGTACTACACTTGAAGAAGATGAAATCAACAGTGTAAGTGCTTAGAAACTAAGTGATAACATGGCTGTGCAGCTTACTATGAAGATTGATGCATCATTGAGGAAGTTGGAATCAATTATGTAGAGAGGATTTAGGATGATTTGTATCCTAGTGGTGTTATTTTTTGGACTATTTATGTTGGTTTTTGTTATAGTGATGATACTAAAGACTAGAAATAATACAGCATGCAATGTACCTAGATAGAGGTGAATCATATGCATGTGTATGAATAAAATCAAAAGAATGATATGCATATGTAATGTCTTAATAATAAAAATAGTTAATATAATATAACTAACACAAAAGTACATGAAAAATGGAATTTACACTTTATAAATAGCAGCACACTTTAAAAAGTGACTCCTCATCATTGCTTTTGCATAAAATAAGTCATAGAAATCACAATAAGTTATTACAATTGGTTAAACTGTCCATTTTACCTAAGTGCCATCACTTATTTCATGTGGCTAATATGAAATTTCACATCATTGGAAAATTCTGATTGTATACATTGTACCATTACGTATACATTTAGAATTTCCTTCCAAAAAATTACAAGGCAACAAAGCATCATTGTTGTTTGCAGTAAACAATACAAAATATATCACCAAAAAAAATCACCTATGATGTACAAAAGAAAAGTTTAGGAATCCCACCAAAAAGACTTGTATAACAAAGGACATTCACTTATTTCTCTTCATCGCAGCAGCATTGGGACACTTCCTCCTATTGTGTCCCAATCCATTGCAAATACCACATTTGTAAGGTGAAAGACCTTTTCAACTTTTGTGGCTCAGTTGTAACTCTTATCCTAGCTTTCTTTGGTCGCCAAGCTTCCTTTTCTTCTCTGGTGGCTAAAAAACTTATGCGTCTATAGTAGACCATGATGACTCTCTTAGTATAGGATGGATGGTCACACTATAAATGTTGATATACATGTGTTTCTTCAGCTGCACATCTATAAATTTTCCAAGCTCATCTCTAATGTTCATTATCACAGCCATAACATGGCTGCAAGGAACACCGGAGCACTGCCACATCCCACAATCACAACTTTTAGTGTACAAGTTGACAACTACAACCATTGTCTCCTCTAATACCTCCTACTCATTAGCCCCACCAAATATCACTCTCATAAGTCTACCTTTGGTAGCATTGTCATCCAACCTCTTCTGCACCTGTGGTGGAATATCACTTTCCCACATCTCAGCTTTATGTTTTCTTCTACTAATCCTCTCCATGATCATTCTTCTTAGGTCCTCTAACATCTGAAGAGTTGGTTTTCCTCTAATGCACTCAATCCATGAGTTAAAGGACTCAGTGTTGTTGTTAGTGACATGGTCCACTTTGCATTCCATGTTTAAAAGTATGTCGTGACCAATGCTTAGCAAAAATGTTATTCAGCCATTCCCATGCCTTGGAATCCAACTGTTTAATTTGCTCCATTGCTTGCTTAAAATCGACAACATTGGCTGCCCTTACAACTAACCAAAATAAAGACCTCAACAACAAACTAGGGAACTTGCTTCTCATATTTGCATATACATGTCGACCACAATATCTGATGTAACGCTCCGCTTTCTGAGCGTGCTATAACTTAGGACAATTCTGGGATAATAAATTTGTTTTTCTTAAAAACTATTGGTAAATCATATCACTCCTCATATCTATTCCAAAATCTCCATACATTTATCTCAAAAGAGAATCATCATAAACATTAAATGTGGAAGCTAGAATCGAACTTAATATCTTAACATTAATCATAAATCAATTCTTAAATTCTCATTAATCATAAATAAGATTATACATCATCATTAACTATAAATGAGTCTATACATCATCATTTCTTCAAACGTTTAGAATTCAAAGTAGCAGAACTTATATACATGGGTTACATAACATATATTCACCTCATCATACAACTCATTATGCACTTTGCTAAATGTCATTTCATGCCTCATTCATTCTCGTTTCTGCTACAATCTCCATCTGAAACGTTTGAATATTCCAAGGGCAAAATCCAAGTTAGATGATGAATCATCTAAATAAGGAAACAAAACATTTAATACTCATGTATGTATGCAATGCACATAACATCATAACTCTCATATTTGGGTCAACTGCACCTTAAGATTACCTACCATTTTTACAGTCTCCTTGCTAGACCGGGGTGTATGGGTGCACCCTTGACAAAGCAACGGCGCCAATACCTAATCCCAAACCCATGTAACATATAATCGTGAATCTCATCATGCTCATATGCATATTTTATAAATGAAAACATGTAAATGCAATCTACATAACATACTCACATCAAGGCATGACAACATGATAAAATCATTTACATAAAATTGGATTTTAGAATCGAACAACTTACAAATCAAGAATTTTCATAAAACTAAATCCAATTGGAAAGCACCACTTAACTGACTTTGAAGCATGAAGTTTCGGGATACCTCGAAAAATGTGTATCGCCTCGATTTGCGTGAATGACCTCGATTTTCATGTAACCCTTAAAAAGTTCTACCAATCACTTTATC